>NC_053464.1:10983024-11153024 GCF_015227805.2 Hirundo rustica
TGATAAATCATCAGTACAAGTCCTAACTCTGCCTTGCACCTTACTTAGCAGAGGCTCCGCAGTTTCACACATCAGTTGATTTCATTCAACACAAAATATTTGGGCTCTGAGCTTTTTTTCTTTCCAGCTAGATCCAGGCTGACCTTAGGCACTAAGTACACTACTCAGCTATGTGGAGGAGGAGTTAGCACAGTTCTAAAGCCCAGGCAGAAATGGCCTGAAAGGCAAATTTGAGCATTGTTGGGGATTCAAACCTGTCTTTGGGCAGGAGGAGTCCCTCAGAGGTAGGATTAGCTGAATCTGCCTCTGTTCAGGGCAGAGATCAGGCTCTTTCCAAACCCACAAGGCTGAGTCTGTGAACAGCTCGGGGTTTCAGCCTGCTTCCAGGGGAGATGGGTGTTGAGCCAAAACTCCCCTCCAAATCTTCCCTCTGTGGTGCTCCATCTCTGGTGGATGCTGTGCATTCAAGGTCAGGTCTATTTTATCACCCCGTTCACAAACACAAGAGCACAGCCAGCTGTGCTGTAGGTTATGTAGCCTTTCCCGAGCTTGCTGAATACTCAGACTGATGGTTTCATGACTTCTCTTACCTCTTGTGCTTTTCAAGGAGAAGAACAAGAAAGACAGCCTCTTCCATGATGACAACTTAATGGCATCCATACTTGATCTGGTCATGGCTGGGACAGAGACTATTGCCACCACGCTCCAGTGGTCCATCCTGCTCATGATGAAATACCCAGAGATTCAAAGTGAGCAGCTTTTACCTACTCCATCCCTGGCAAGGCTGAAATGGGAAAGGAAGAGGCCTGGCCTCAGATCCACAGCAGCTCTTTTGCCTTAAGAGCTGAATCCTACCTCTCTTCTGTGGTGAATTCCTACTGTAACTAGGTGCTGATCAAAGTCACAATAAAATAGCCCCTTTGACTTGCTAGGAGAGAGGATGAGTAGAGATCACAGCATGATGCTGAGGAAACAACCAACCCACATGCCTGAATTCAGAGCAGGGAAAGCCACACTGCTGCTTTAAGAATCCTTTCTCTCTTCAAACTCTGGAGAAATGTTGGGTTTTTTTTTTCCGCAAACCAAATCTAAGGAGGGAGTTGCCTTCCTTGCTGGGACACATCCCTTTTGTTTGTTCCTTCCAGAAAAGGTTCAGGAGGAGATTGGGAGAACAGTCAAAGCTGGGAGCTGGGCCACGTACGAGGACAGGAAGAACATGCCCTACACCAACGCGGTGCTGCACGAGGTGCAGAGGTTCATCACCCTCCTGCCACACGTGCCCCGCTGCACTGCTGTTGACACCCACTTCAGGGGCTACTTCCTTCCCAAGGTAGGTGTCTGCTCCCTCCCAGAAGCACAAAACCCTCCCCAGACTCACCAGTGCCGCTGGAGAATGGTTTCTTTGGAGGGAAATACAGGCCAGAGTCCAAAACCATTCCCAGAAGAGTTTCTGTATTGAGCCCAGTGTGTCATAGGGCTCAATCCAGTCCCTCTCATGCCCAGGACTTCCTCACTCCATGAGCAGCCCTGGTTTATCTCCTTGCTGCCTTCTGCACAGTGAGGTATCTGCCAGAGAATTTGCAGGGTCTTACCTTCCACTTGAGGTTTTCGCAGCACCGTGTGGGGTTTGGCTCCAGTCCTCGGCACTAGTGGGAAAATCTCATTGATGTCTCTCTGCTGGATGATGGGATAAAACCCTCATGGCCTCCATCTATCCCAGGTGGAGCAAATCTCCTGGGACACCAAAGTCTGTGTGAGAAAATGAACCAAAACAGCACTTTGCTATCTTTTGTGCCTTTGTGTACTTTTCTTCCAGGGTATAATTGTAATCCCATCCCTTACCTCAGTGCTGCTGGATAAGACACAATGGGAGACACCACATCAGTTCAACCCCAACCACTTTCTCGATGCTGAAGGGAATTTTGTGAAGAAAGGAGCTTTCCTGCCCTTCTCCACAGGTAACTAAAGGGCTGACCTGCACAGAGCAGGGGCTGTGGCAGGGCCATTTCATTACAATACACACTAATGAGATCTTCGTGCCTAAATACTGCCCTTAACTCAGTCAATAAGCAACCGGACAAATGAATGGAATCAGTTGTTCTGCATCTGGGCAGATGGCTGCTCTCAGGGCACAGCTCTCCCACTGCTAAATACAGCACAAAGCACGGTAGCAGAGAAGAAACACACTCTTATCTAAAAGTGGGATGTGACGATAAATTAAACGGGAAAAGTGACTTTCAAACTATTCCACTTCAGAAGGAGGTAGCATTTGTTGATCAGGCTGCTTTCTAAAAGGAAGGGTTAAAGATGCTGAAAGTGTTGGGAGAGCTCAGGACAGGAGAGAGCACGCCATAAACGTGTAAGATGGCTGTAGCCTGTGACAAGAGACCAGACAGGAACCTTTAGCAGCACAGGCCCCTCTACTCCAAAATCCTTTAGTGCATTTCAAGGCTTCCCTCCTGCTCCCATTGCAACATCTCAGATGCTAACGTGTCCGTGGCAAACATTCCAGCTGGGTTTTTCCACAGGGTAAACACTCTGCTTTCACCTGCAGGGCGACGGAACTGCATCGGAGAAAGCCTGGCCAAGATGGAGCTCTTTGTCTTCTTTGTAGGGCTGCTCCAAACATTCACTTTCCGACCCCAGCCAGGAGTTTCAGAGTCTGACCTGGACCTCACCGTCCCCCAAACGACTTTCACATTAAGGCCTCAGCCTCAGGCAACCTGCGCCATCCTGCGGGAATAACCACGGCCTTGTCCCGGAGCTTTGGGGTCGGAGACCCCAACCTGGCTCAAACTCGCCATGCCCCCATCCTGCCACACCACCACATCCCCTTTCCCCTGTCTCCATCCACTCCCCCTCCACTGCTCCATCCCTGCCAAGGGCTGCTCTTTGCTCCTGTGCTGTGGGGGGAGAGGCAAACACAAACCGTGGTGCTGACAATTGCACCCCGCCTCTCAAGACACACCGTGCACGGGGCTGGTGAAGAGACCGAGCTGCTGCTCTGGTGGAGGGGATGCAGCCCATGAGCAGCACCCAGGCTCCCAAGGTTCACCATGCCACAGAAATCTGCCTGGAATCCTGAGGAACAGCAAACCGCCCTTTGCTGGAAGCTGCAGAAAGACACTGTGGGTCACAGGCTGGAGCCATCCATAGACACCTCCTGAGCTTTTCCATAGCTCACAGCAAAATCAACCCAGGATTTCACCCAGCAGGCAGCCAGCCCAAACACCAAGAGTGAAAAAACTTACCTGTTCTTGTGATTTGGGGACTAGAAGTCATTTCTGCCTTGGAACAGCGTCCTGGAAGATGCCCCAGAGTCCGCAAACCTGTTCAGATAAGCAAGTGCTGCTACCAAGCTCAACACTGCTCCCCAGTTGGAATGAAGCAGGAGTTGCATTTCTAAGTTTGCAGTTTAAATCATGAGGTCACACGAGATCTGCACCAGCATCCAGTCATAAAGTGCTAATGACACAGAAAAATAAACTACACCCACTGCTAATTTTATGCATCTGTCCTTCCTGACCTTGTCATATAGCAGCAAAGACCCTTCCCTCTCTTCAGATATCCTGGTTAATGTTAAGAGCCTACACCAGCAGTCGTTCTGGTGTTTGGGATGGTCTGGCCTTTGGAACCAGCCACGCCAATTCCCCTGCAAATGCAGTATAATTTCACAGTGCCTGTTTTGCACACACACATGCACAGAGAATGGGGACCAGGGGTTAAATGAGAGCTGGTTGTGGTTGGCTTCCTTTTCTCTGTAGCTCAGCCTGGTTGTTGTCTCTGTCTGTGGCACTTTTACATGACACCATGTCATCATATTCCACAACCTTATTCCAGCTGATGTATAGCTGAGGCAACTTTCCATCAATTTATCTGCCTGTGACTTCCCACTCCTCCACCTGCATTTTCTTACCCTGTGCTTTATCATATTGTTTGTTTCCCCTTCATAGGAACCCAATAAAGTTTTAATCCCATGTCCTTGTCACATTTCCTATGCCTGGCACCCAACTTTGCAGCACACAGAAATGCAAACGCCATGAAACATCCCAAGCCCAGAATGACAACAGATATCATGTTAGATGCATCTCCTGGGTGAGAAGGTCTGCATATGATCATCCTAGTTAACACCAGGTCAACAGCAGACCCTCCACACCTGCAGGGTGGTTTCACCAGGACAAATTCCTCAGCTGTGGGCTGTGAGTCAGCCCTGGGGCAGCCTCAGTCTTTCACTTCTATGCTTGCAGAAGCTGAATTAAAGGTTGTCACCTCAGCCTGCCTGATGCTGGTGCTGGCCCTCTACTTTGGATGGGAAGGCAAGGAGAGACAGATAAAGCAGCTAGGGAACAAACCATGTATCAATTCTGTGAAGGAAATCTTGGCCTTGCTGAAATAAAAAGGACTTTGGCCTTTGGCTTCAAAAAGGCCAGGACTGTTCTGTTTTAACCTCTTCAAAAACAGTGTGAACTCAGAAGTTCGATAAGGCAGCAGCGTAGTGCTCTAGAGAACAGCACTGAGCTGGGCTGAGCTCTGCACAAATTCACTGGTGGAACCTCAGACCTGCCCCCTTGCCATGGGCTCCTGGGTTCTTGGCTTTGAAATAGAGAGGTGGGTCCCTTCTCCATGGCACAGCAGCCCTAAGAGCTGCAAACATCCAAGGAAAATGGGTTCCTTTGATTCCTTTGAAAAATGCATCCTACTCGTGCCTGTCTCAGCAGATGGATAGAAGTGATCCCTCCCCAGCACACTGAATTACACAGATGAATATATCTCCACTAAACAAAGTGCCTATCTCCCGTTTATCTGCTCAGCCAAGCGATGGCAGAACATTGATTATGACTCAGCTATCTATTTATCTAGCAGAAAACACTGGCTCTCAGAGGTGCAAATACCATTTCCACATTCCTCAGTGGCCCCGAGGGTCTTCCCTGGAGCTGCAAAACACGTTTGTGCCTTGCAACTCTCACCTGGATCGAAGGCAAACACCTTGGGGCAGGACAGGTGCTTCGATGTTTAGAGTCAGATCCGAACAACACCAACTCACCTTGAGGCTCAGGGCACTGGCAGCTGTCCCATGGCCCAGCCTGCCACCCCCAAGGCTGTGTGATGCTGGGACACCAGCGGCTCCTGCCCTGAGAGGGGAAGGATTAGGAGCAAGGATTGCAGCAACTCCACCCGCAGCCCCTCTGGGCTGGCCAGAGCAATGAGCGTTGCGCACGATCTAATTTCTACTTTATTTTTGCCACGAGATGGCACCACGATCCCTCCGAGTCACAGACAGCCCAGCCCTCTGGTCCTTCCTGGGCTAGAACGCCCTGCCAGCACAAATTCGGGCTGGGGAAGGAGTCAGAACGAAGTCTTTAGGGTTTGTGCCCCCCTCAGCCCAACTGCACTCACCTGCTGCAAGGCTGAGTGCAGAGACACTATTTTCCCATTAACCTGGAAGAATCAGGTGGAGAGCAGGGAATGGCTGGGGTTAAATTCATCTGGCATCTCCCATTCTCCCCATTTGATCCGGCAGCACAGGGGTGAGCAGAGGGATCCCTGTCGTTCCCGCAGCATGCAGCTTGCACCTGTCAGTAAGACCCTCCATCAGCGAAGATACCCAGCTGACTGGAATTATTGATGAATAAGTGATCTGGCCCTAACCCAGCAGGGTGGTGGAGACCCAGAGGGGCAATGGAGTGCTCAAAACCCACACAGACACAGCACTGAGGACATGGCTTGGTGGTGAACATGGTGCTGGTGGCTGGACTCGTTTATCTTGAAGGTCTTTTCCAACCTCAACAATTCTGTGATTAAGCTACAACAGTTGCTGGCTGCTCCCCAGCGATGAAGCAGAGGAAAGAAGTGGGCCAGGCTCCCTCACTGCCCAGCTTCTCTCTGCTTGTCTCCAGCAAGGCAGAGGCAGTGTCCTGGTAGCTCAGAGGCAGCACTGAGAACAGCAGAGAGTGAAGGGAATAAGGAACAGGCCCCAGGTCATGGATACTGAGCTACAGGAAAAGGGAAGTGTGCCTAACCCTGAAGTCACGCTAGCACTGGACTGGACTCAGGGGAGACAATGGATTAGGGAACTGCCTCTTCCCCACCAAAACCCCTGTGTTTGAGCCTTGCTCACTGCTGGTGCTGTTTTGCTCTGTGGATCAGTGGTGGGCTGCACCCCCTTCATCTGGAGAGCAGAAAGTCCCCTGGGCGTGACACAGCCTTTAAAGGGGGGCTCAGCTGAGGTGCACCAGGGAACTTGCAGCAGGAGTGAGGAATCTCCACACCTCATGCATCCCTGCATTGGGAAATGCCACCTCAAAGGAAGGGAAGCAGCCAGGGCCAAGAACTCAGTCTCTGTGTTAAGCTTTTCTGCAGGAGAAAGAAAAGGCACAGTGGTAAAACACCTGTGAATCCAGCACTGAATGTTGGTTGGAATACCCCAGGACAGGAGGTCTGCAGCCCCTGGGGTACAGAACAACTCTTGGGTGCTTTCATCTCGAGTGGCAGCGTTCAGTGCTTGGATGGAGATGAACAGCATCCAGAGTTTGGATGCTCTGGCACACATGAGAGCCAATGAAGCTTTTAAAGGTGAGCATCACTTACAAAGTCCCTGCAGGATACTTCAGCATGCTGTGTAAGCAAAGCAAAACCTTCCTTTGAGTCTCAGGGTCCTTCAGCTGCAGCAGGATGGCCCCATTGCAATGCTGTGGATACTGAGTGCCAGCACGAGCAGGGCGAGCACAGGAGCATCGTGATCTGCACAGAGAAAATGTGTATTGCTTTTATTAGGGATATATGAAGAAAAAAGTCCCACTTTTAGCATAAAAAGAGAGAACTAGGACAGGTAACCCAGGCTCCAAAGACATTACAGAGAGACGTGGGTGAGTGACAAGTGACAAGTTGCATCATATTGACATTTCAGTACAGAATTTCTTCAGTTTTCAGAAGAAATATTTGCACACTTGAAATTTGCCACCCAAAAGTGAACCAATTGCACAAATTCATCCATTCTTCAGCACCACATGGCATTTACCTGCTCTAGGCAGTGGCTGTATGACCAGCTCAGGACTTCCAAGCACTACCCATGGATCCTGGGGAGGCAGAAATTTGATCAGAGGTGCAGAAAAACACCCAAGTGGAGGAGCTGGAATTTGTGTGTGTGTGTGCCAGGCCCTTCTAGGAGAGCCATGGAGACTCAGGACACCACTGACACACCAGCTCCACCGTCCCTGCTCCCTGCTGCTGGTGGGAAACACTCTCCCCACTCACACTGCCCGGCCCAAGAATGCGGATGCAAACTCTTGGAGAAAAAGGGCAAATCCAGGCTGATCCAGACTCCCACACAACTGCTCCTGTTGTGAAATCCACCACGTGGGAGCTGGCGAGGGGTTTGAACAAATGCCATAGGAATTTCTGCATCTCTGTAGCTCTGCTGCCTCTTCCCATGCTCGAAGGGAGGGATGTGTCTGCCTGGAGGGAGCTGGAAAAGTGACATTGCCTCTCTCTCACTCTCCAGCAAGGAGTGGACTGTAGCTGACAGCTGATGACAAAACTTTCTTTGCTTTTCCTTCCGTATGAAGTATTGAACGTACTAAAATAGGAGAATGATTACCCCAAATTGAAATATTTCCATATGAACAGTTACAGAGCGTTCATTAGACAATAATCTCATCAGCATCTCTGAGTAAGGTACAGCACTAGGAATCATCATAAAAATTCCTCTTGTTTGAATACCAAAGCATCAATGTAGCTCATCAGGTTGTTCTCATTAATAGCCCCTTTCCTTTCCTTGGGGCATTACTTTATGATCATACCCACCTCTTCTACCTCTTTCAGTATCACCTCGGGAGGTTTGAGGGGAAATCCAAGGGACGGGTAGATTATTTACCCAAAAATTAAACAACTAAAAAGAAAATGGGAAAAAAAATCACAAAAAAAAAAAAAAAAAAAATTAAACTCACCCATTAGCTTGTAACACTCAAGCGTCTTAATGGAGGAATCATTTACATGAGCAACCACATGATTTGGTTGGAGTCACATTTTGGTAACTAAAAAATTTTAATGTATAGAAAGGCCTCCTCTTAGTTAAAATTCTCTACAGAAATGAATGGGGCCTATCAGACTTTTTTAGATAGAGCCTATAAACATGAATTAAAGAAATACAATTAAGAGAAAGTGATAGTAAACTCACGAAACAATGAAATTACATTTTTAAAGAGGTAATAAAGCAAAAAGATAAAGCATTTCACAAAGAAAGCTCCAAATATTTAGTAAGCCAAAGCACTTCTGTTTTGAAGTTAGATCATTGATTTTATCTTTCACATGAATTATAAATCAATTACACTCAGGATCGTTAAATTTCACAGCACAATAGCCAGCTGCATTTTATGTGCAGGGAAGTTACTCACACTATTTCTCAATGTTATGGATAAACTGGCTGCAGGATTAGATTCACAAACCTCTTGCTATCTGGCTAGAATTTTTGCTGTTTTCTGCAAAATCAGCAGAAAAAACCCCCAGATACACGTGCAATTGTTCCTCAGACAAGAGGTTAATTCTGGACGTTCACACAGCATCCAGCAAAAAATAACTGGAATGAGCTTTTCTTTCTACATGCACAAATAAGGTCAATTTTCTAGTAGTTTTATCACTGGTCTGTTTTTAAAAAAAGGAACTGTGGTTGTGCCTCCCTTGAAGAGACCTGATTCCTCCTCTCTTCCACCTTATCCTTTCTTGGACTGAAATTCCTAGGAAATAGAGCATGCCGGTGTTTTGTGTTTTTTTCTGGGTACTGATGCAAAAAGTACTGACAAAGGCAAAGAAACAAACAAATCCCCCCTTCTAGAAATCCCAGGTATGCAGAATCCTTCTGGCAGGAGGCATTATTTCAGGCAGCTGTGAGCTGTTCACACCGAAGCCCTGGCTTTGGATTCTGTAGAGCTCTGTCTCTCTCAGCCTGACACAGTAAGAAGCTCAGTGCACGGGGTTTGACTCGGGCTGACTTGTTTTTCCTTAGGAAAATGACCCAGCTGTTTCAGAGAGCAAGGCTGGGAGCAGATGACACTGCTCCATCCCTGCTGGGAACAGGACTTGGGATTTCGCTGAACAACTTGTGGTTTAGAGGATAAACTGCAGGGGGACAGGAGGGGTGGCAGGGAGGCACCGCTGCTGACAGCTGGGGAGCTCTGTCCCCCAGCTGGCTGAACCTGCAGCCAAAAATAATGTTCAGTCAGGAGGGCACGGAGGGCTTGGGTACAGTGCAGAAACCTCCCTTCCCAGCAGGGCTCTCAGAACACAGCCAGGATCTTCACCCAGTCGTTGGGAAGAGCACAGGGGACCCTTCCTCACACTGGGCCTCCCTCTTTACAACAAGATGAACCCCCTCACACACATGCTGCATGCATTATATACAGATTAGGTCATCAAATCTTTCTCACTCAGCCTTGGATTATTCCCTTCATTGTTTTCCAGTGTGTAGTCTCGGGCAATGTAGTAGTTTTTAAGATGCAATTCAGAAACATGACAAAAATCTGTTTACAGAACTAATTGTCTGAGGTACAAACAGCCCGTGCTGCTGCACTCCTGCCAGTTCTTGCAGCCTTTATCATGAGTCATCGTGATCCATGCTCTGTCTGAACTCCCAGTAACTGCAGAGGGGATTGCATAAGGACCTCAGCCTTTGCACTGTCAAAAATTATTTTCTTCCCTCTACACTTAAAAAAAAAAAAAAAAAAAACCCAATCCAAAAATCCCTCCAAACCACACAAACCTTGAAATGTGACCCAAGAGCCACTAAAAGCATAAAAACTGATAAGAGAAACAAGAAGACATATTCTTCTTCAGAAAAATAAGTCCCCCAAGCCATACAAGAGTAGCCCTGACACTAAGGACAGGCTCAGGATTCAGCTCAAGACTCTCTCACAGACGCTCACAATTGTAACATCACGTTTGAGAAGCAGCACAGCCAACACATCCTGTTCAACCTGTGTCCATACTGCATGTGACAGAATATGGATACAGCTGCTCTGCCTGCCCCTGCTGCCAGCCAGCACCACCTCTGGGACCCCAAATGGACAGTGAACACCGGGCTGTGCCTCTGCAATCTATAGAGGAGAGGAAAATCAGAGCATGGAGGTCACCAGGGGGGTTACAAGTCCTGCTGGGTGGGTGGGGAGTGGCATCTGACAGCGGAAAGACACAGCACTTCAGTAAAATTTACCCTGATCTTTCAATGTCCTCTAAGTAGGAAAAAAACATTTGACATCTGTTTTGTTTGAGTCCTTTCAGGTCCCAAGGATGTTGCAGTGCTCCACATTGTGCTCTGAGATGCTATCAGCCCTGGGGATGCTTTGGGATTGTTCCAAGGGGCAGGAAGGGTCACAGCTGCACTGGACACAGCACCCCCACTTAAACCTGTTCTCTCTCCCCATCTCAGGAGGGACCTGGGCTGACTGGAAAGGACGTGACCTCAGCTTGCTCCAGTCCTCTGCACCACCCAGGAACACCCCAAACCCACGTGTGTCACAAACAACAGCATCTGTGGTGAGAGCAGGAGACTGGGAGTCTGGATATGCACATCCACGTCCCTGCCTGGACAAGGACCTGCCTGTGTGGCTTTGGGGAGACAGGGCCGTGCCCCCAGCGGGCCCCAGGGCGTCTGTCAGGCTGGTGTGAATAAACCCTTGTGCCTGGAGCCCCACTCTGGGGCTGGCTCAGCTCCCACCCTTCCCCAGCAGCATTTCTGGGAGGTCCATGCAGAGAGGAGCCCAAGGAGGACACCCTGCAGCAGCGGCATCGTCACACAGCGTAAGAACTACCAGAAGCAAGGGGCAGAGAGATGTCACTCTGACACTAAAAATGTGTTTGTGATTCCAAAAAAGAATGGAGAAGGAAGCAATGAGAGCACCTCTGCCAGCCCTCAGCCTGCCCAGTAGGAGGACAGGTTACTCATTACCTGCTGGATGAAGCAAACGAAAAAGGCAAAGCTGGGCAAAGATAACAGCTTCTTAGTTGGCTTACAAAAGCATTGTCACCTCAGAGACACAGGTTAAAAATTAAAATGAAAATCAATGTTTATCTAGGAGTAAATGATCTCTCTCAAAAAAAAATTGAAACTTCCCCTGTCAGGGCAGGGTCATGTCACAAGTCACAAGAGAAATCACACAAAGGGAAGCCCAGAAGAAAAGACAGGGAGCTCTGGGACTGAACCACCCCCAGGCTTGCAGCTGGGAAAGAAAGTTATTCCTTGGGCTGTGTAGAACTATTTGGAGGTTGAGCCCATCCAAATCAGACGCTCTTGGACAAAGAGGATCAGAGAGCAGAAACTGAGATCCCCCTCCCTGCCCCTTCCCTTGGAGCCAGCCATGAGCAGGTGGAGCTGGGGGCATGGACGGAGCCCAAGACTGGCAGCTCCTGCCCAGGAAACCCGAACTCAGGAGCAGGCAAAGCCTCCCAGCAGCCACGGCCGTGAGGGCGAGGCCGGGCCCAGCCCGGAGCCTGCCCTTCCCCTCTGCGCCAGCGGCCCTTCCCTCCCCACTGCTGTCTCCTCGCAGGCCTCTACGCAAGCCCAGGGCTGCGGGGCGATTGTCCCAAGGGCAGCAAGGGTCACACCTGCCCTGGGACGCTGCTGGGACCCCGGGGGCTGAGGGACAGGGCAGGGCAGGAGCCGCAGCCTCCGGCGTGGGTGGCCTCGGCAGCGCTCTGCGCTCACGGCCGCAGCGTGCAGGCGGCCACAGGAAAAAACGGAGCCCTCCTTCATTTATTTTTCTTGCAAGCTGTGTTTTAGATGTTCCCCTGAAGGGCCCTTTGAAGCAGCACAGGCTGCCCCAGACCCTTCTGCTCAGCTAATTAACATGTGCCGACAGCCAGGACCGCCTGGCGCAGCTGAGCTGGGACAGCCCTGACCAAGCTCTGGCCCAAATCCACCCCCCCAAACCCACCCTCAAACTCCTCTGCGCCTTCCACAGCCGAAATGCTGCTGACCCTGAAGCCAGCGAGCTCCTTTAAGCCATTAATCCTCGTGCAAACTTTGCTTTCCAGGCTGGAGCTGCCTATCGTGAGCTCGGGTCTCGGAACAGAGCTCAGGGGAACCGGCTCTTACTGGGTTTGAGAGGTTTTGGGTTTTCTGTTCAGAGCTGCAGGTTAGGCACTTGTCAGAGGAAGGTTCAAGTGTTTAAATGGTGTTAAGTGTGATACCAGCTTCTACAGCCCTGTGTAGATTGTCTCTAAAAAGCCCCATCCTCTTTCTCACTGCCTGGGGTCTGTGACACATTGCAGCAGCAGCACTGCACACTTCACTTGAACGTGAAGTGCACTCCAGCTAAAGTAATGCCATTATCCCTGGCTTGGAAAAGAAAAATCCAGGTGGAAAAGAGAAAAGATTGGTTCAAAGGTCACAAGAGACAGTGCTAGAAACACGATCAGAACCAGTCACCACTAACAGGTGCACCAAAAGGGGCAACACAGTAAACGTGCCCCCAGCAGATAATAAAGTTAAAATCTATCAAAATTCAGGTATTTTGTCACCCATGAGGTACTTGAAACATGACCTGCAGTTGCAAAATCCAGCCTGTGGTTTTACACCTGTGGTCTCAGCAGCGGCAATACTGAGAAACGAGCTCATCTCCACCTCAGAGCTGCTTTAAACAAACCCTGACTGCCCTGGAAGCGTTTCAGGGGGTTCCAAACTGTGGGGTTCAGAAATGCTGATGGATCGTGCACGGGATCACCAACCAAAGGGGCACAGTGCTCCTTTGGAGGTTACACATTAATATTTAACCCAATCACTAATTTTAAGTTAAAATGTATCAGTATTATCTGCCCAGGTTAACAGCAGGGACAGCCTGCAGTGAGTGAAGGAGGCATTTGGCCGTTTCAAAGCAGGAGCACAGCGCCAGGCACCTGCATTTCCCTCTTGACTGATTCTTCAGGAACCAGACACAAAACCCTTTGAGGTTTGCTCCATAAACCGTTAGCCAGTAAAAGTGTAATTAGGTCGGACACATATGGCCTGAACCAGTAAAAATTCAGCATTGGTGACTACAGTGTTATTAACCTCACAAAATATGGATGTATTTCAGAAGCTGCTGGGCTGAACATTGAAAACTGCATCACGTTCAGCCTTCAGCAGTGAGACTTTGCTCTCCTAAGCCAGCAGAAATGGCAAAAGGCAACAGTTTTACTAATGAAAACTGCTTTTTTCTCACTACGATTTCAACGAGCACGAAGACACAAAAGATCTTTTCCGAAGACACTGAAATATCAAGGTTGAGTCCACCTGTACAGGCAAGCAGAACCTTTACCCCAGGCCTGTGAGCCTCGAGGAGACACTCTCAGCTCCCCACCGTGTCCCCACTCTCTGCAGATGAGCAGCAGCCCCTTGGTCCCACAACTCCTCAGATCAAGGCGTTTCCTAACTCCAGAGAGAGGGGATGGCCTCAGCTTGCCATCTTGATCTATGTCTCATCTCATCTCACTTATTTTGGGCCTCTGTGGTGTGGAACGGGATTCAGAGGGTTCTGAGCTCTAGGATGAGATGCCTTAGGGAAGATGCATCAACCTCAGCAAGGCCAACTCTCGTCCCTTTGACCTCAGCTGAGTTTTCCCACTGTTGATTTTAAGCTTGCCGGTAACAACAGCAGGAATTCGGGACGTGCTGCAGGGGTCAGTCCCTAGCAGGCTCCAACAACACCCACTTTCCCTTTCAGGGGTGCCAGTGATGCTGTGTCCAGGTCCCCTCTGGATCTGCAGTTCCTCTGGACACAGCAGTGAGCCACACGCCGCTGTCACTGGCTCCACAGGGATCTGTGGCCACACCTCGAACTCTGCTCACACAAAGATGTGCACATGAGGGAGAAGGGCAGAATTTAGCCCTAATTTGCATGTTCTGTCCCTGTAATAAGCTCTGGGAAGCGTCTTTAAAAGGAGACTGCTTCCTAATTGCTTCTTAAAAAAGCCTTTAAAGTGTACTCTTTGGCATGACTCAGGGGTGCATTTCTAAATCCAGTTTCTCCCATGAAGTTTACTCTGGCTCTTTGGTTGGGTTGCATCCATATGCTATTTTTTTTTATTTTTTTGGATCATCAAGCCTGTTTACAGCACAGAGGAACAATATGGGAACAGAAATAAAGCTGGGCCAAGCCCAGAGGAAGGAGCCCAGTAATGGCACTGCCAGCATCTCTGGCGTGAAGAGCAGGAGGCCCTGCAGCTGTGCCATTCCTCAGTGAGACCAAATTCACTTTTCCCTTCTGGTTGTGCATTTTAAACCTCAGTTGTGTTTGATTTACCCATCATCTGCAGACTTAATAGCAAACAGTTAAAATGCCTGCATGTCCTTCTGCTGCCAGCTTGGGATCTGTGGTGTATTACAAGAGAGAATATTCTCTAGAATACAAAGGCTGAGGGACTGGCTGTCACAACAGTATCACTTTTGGCTTCTCTAAACACAGTAATCAAAGTATTTTGAAGAGTAGCCTACAGCTACTGAATACTTTTCTGTCTCAAAATAGACACAAGCCTCCTCCCACCTTCTGCCATGAGCTCTTTGGTCACTCTGAGGTTTCGGTGGTCCAGTCCAGCTCCCTTTGCAGTATCCAGTGAGCTCAGCCCAGCCCGTTCCTGGTTCTGCGATCCAAAAGCTGCCAGGTTCTTCTGTGAAACAGAGTCAAAAGGACACAAAAATGTTCACAGGGAAGGTTTGAAAAAGGAAAGCTTGTCTATGTTTGCATTTACATTTTTAATATAGTGTTGTCTAGAGGCCAGATTTGGGGAGTGGAAACCAGGAGCCTGGCTTCTATTTTCAGCACAGCCACTGATTGCTCTGTGCTCCTGGCAAATCTTTTAATCTCTTTTCCTCTGTTTTACCCATCTGTAATAAAGGGATGATCAGACCTCCCCAGCTCTGCCTTGTGTGGCAGCATCTTCTGATGAAACACTGCAAGGACAAAGCATTAATAATCATTCCATATAGGAGAGCCAAGAGGTCACAGGTATTTAAGTACACTTTAGCTATTCAGTGCCCCTTTATGCATGCAGCAAGCCTTGACATTAATAGAAGTTATATATTAAAATGGAATGGAAAAGTAGGCCCTTCAGGGCACAAAAATAACCATATCCAGAGCACCACTAAATAAATACAATATAAAGATTAAAATCAGCTCAAATACTGAACAAATTGAAAGGCAAGGAGACTTTTAAGAGGAAAAACAAAGTCATGCAGCCCTACTCCCAGATGACAGCTAACTGCCCTCAGCACAAAAAAGGGACAAAAAGGAGGGTCAGACACCAAGAGGGGATCTTACAAGCAGCCCCATAAGTGGTTCAATGTTCCCAGTTCTCCATTTCCTTACCTCTATGGCACCTTCCTGAGGAGGTACCAAGGAGGTGAGTAAAGGACTGAGCTCCTTAAATGCTCACGTTTAATTGACCCTGTAAATTATCCCACGCCTTCATCCTCCACATCTCTCCACTTGTCTTCTCCTCCCACAGAACTACCCTGGGGCTGCCATCCTGCACTGCAAACCCCTTCCCTGTGCTGTTCCACAAAGCCACTGCCTTTTGGATCCCTGCAAAATGGTCACAGCTGGGATATGGCTACCCAGGATCTGCCAGATCTTCTCAGCCTGCTTAATGCCAGCTGCTGCACCTCTGGCCAGATGTCTCACACTCACTGTCCTCATCACTTGTTTGATTCTCAGGCCAGGGATGAGCTATTCCTATCATGAGCAACCTCTGCTCATTTCATTCACATGAGCAGCTGCACTGGCAGATTTTGGGGAGGATTTGAGGGATCTTGGTGGCGAGCAAAGATCTCTCCAGTGGACCACTGCAGCCAGAGCAGGGTGTGTCTTTAAAACCTCCAGCATCCTCTTGTCTACTCCTTCAGTCCAGTTAATGAAATCATTTCACACAAATCAGAGTTGCACAAAGCTGTTCAGCAGGCAAGCTGCTTATTCCTTGCACAGCCTCCTGGCTCATCTCAAAATAACGTGCATATGCTTTTGGGGCAGAGACCAGCGTTTATTTTGAGAGATGCTTTAGGATCAGGACAGTCACCGCCAGCTCATCACATTTACTATTCAGGATTATTGGACCACAAGCGACCTTTTGGGTTCTTAAGACTTGGATTATGAAGGGCTTTACATACTAAGCCTAATGACTTGAATTACAGCCTTAGCATCCTGACAATCAGAAGGGGACTACAAGCATTTTACTTTCTTCTATCCACAAAACAGCTTGGGTTGGATTTTGAGTCCATTTCAAGGCTGTGTCAAGCTGGTGCCCATCAGAATGATCCAGCTGAGTTGCAAGAAAGGCAGGATGACCTAGGTAAAGGTCATGTCTGAGAGAAATGGCAGGATTTTCTAGATAAGCCAGCTGAGACATCTGTCTGCTTTCCTCTGAGACAATTATTTTATCATTTCCACATATTTAAAAAAATCACTCTGAAATACTACAGTGCATTTTTAACCCATGGGGCTGTGGTAGCAGTGTGTGGTATTTTGTCATCTTCAAATCTCAGTGGCAAAAAGTTTTATGGGATTGTTAATTACCTTCCTGTAACCGGCTGAACTCGAAATGCCTTTCAGTCCTTTAAAAAAAAAAAAAAAAAAAAAAAAAAAAAAAAAAAAAAAAAGGATACAAGTATCAGCAACTTCTGTGGCACGTGCGCTGTTGTTGCTGGTTTCAGTCAGCACACAGTTCCACCTTACAGTGACACTGGTCTCTGTCTAAGAGGTGAAGTTTCTGTTCCCCAGTACCTGCACTCAGGTGCCCTTTCCCAGAACCAACACCAGAGCACACCCAGCACCTCTGGAATGTTCCTCTGGACAGTCCAAACCCCCAGAGCCTTCAGGTGTAGAGCAGGTCAAAAGTTTAACTTGACCATCAAAGCACCTTTATGAGGGAGACAGGACCCAGAGCAATGATGCAAATCAAGGCTGATTGATCGGTGCTGCCGGCTGCAATCCCGTTCCATTAGCAAGGAGAGGGAACAGCGTCCCAAGCAGAGCAGAAAAGTACTGTTTGCAGAAGGGCAGCATTGGTCACATTCCCCTCATTCTCCTGGAGCAGTAAACCACCTGCAGCACCTGTTTGGGGAACAGCACAAACCCAGGCTCACCTGCCACCATTTCAGCTTCTGCTGGGACCCCTCAAAACAAAAGCCAAACAAAAATGAACTGAGATGCTCTGTCTGCTCTGTTTTAGCAGGGTGATTCAACAAGAGTCACTGTTTTCTCACTAAACAATGTCAAAGATATGCTCCTGAACTCTCTGCAGTCACTTTCCCCCCTCCCTTTGTCCAAAGACAGCTGCAATAACAAAAAAAGGATTTAGAAAACAATAAGGGAACCCCTGTTTTTTTTAGCGAGCCAATGAATATTTTCTAGGACTAAACCAACCTCTGGAATAGTTGCGAAGTTCGCTGTAGTCTTCCTTCCACATTCTGTGCTCTATAGTTGGCAGACCTGGCTGCTCAAAAGAGTAGCACAGTGAAGTGCAGAGAGCTGTTTCATGCCATATTGCTGCACAGGTGGTAATTTTTGAACGAGTTTTATCAGACCTAGAATCCAGACAGCTATACCTGTCCTATTTTTAACTTATGCACTTCATAACTCCGATGAGCTGTCTTCCCCCTCATCTTCATTGCTAATTCAGCCATCTGAACTATTCCATCTATCAGTTAAATTAAGTTGTAATCTGCTCAGGAGCTTGCACAGGAAAGCAAGAAAGATGCTGGATCCTATATTCATAATGCAACCATCTGCTCACTGCAGAATGTCCATCTCTGAGATTAAACACAACGTTAAATGCACTGGAAATTCAAATTATATAAAGTGTTTTCTTCTTTTTGTTCATAAAAATATCTGACAGCAGTCTGGGTTTTGACTGAGGTGTGTGTCCTCTACAAGGAATTAATAATTTCTAACAGCAGCATCACCCTGTACTGTTCCTTCACCATGTTCACTGCTCCCACTGCTCAGGGGCTCATGAACAACCCTGTGATTTGGCCAGTGTGTGTTTGTTTCCACGAAGGGACAGCCTGGAGAGTGATCCTCCATGATCCTGCCTGGAACCTGCATCCAGGAGCCAGAGGAGGCACAAGCACAGACAGGATGCTGGAAAACACCAACATGTGTCACTCCCCAAACAAGAGGCAGAGCCTCCAGGCTTCATCAGGGCACTGACAACCTTCTGTCTGAAGGTTCTTTTCCAGTCATCTCAGGCACTTTTACAAGTGCTTAAATAATTTCCACCACCTCACTCAATTTTTGTAAGACACAGTCTGAGATAAGGTTCAGGGTGGCCTCATCTCTTCCAAACAAAGTCATGTCCAGATGCAAGGTCTGCATTTGTTTGGTTGGACACATCCCCAGGGAACAGCTGGGTTCAGCCATTTTGAAGGAATGTGGGGAAAATTTTAAGGCTAGTTCCGTTCTTTTAACTACAATATCAAAATCATTCAATCCTCAATGCTTCCTGCTCTCCCAGCGGAAGTGCCAAGCACCTGAAAGCACTTTTTCACACAAAGATAGAAAGTGGAAGCACAGTTGGCTGCACGGAGGTGGTGTGGGTACAGCTGGGGACCTAAAAGGGAAGTGTGAGGACCATCTGCTGACGGATGCTCCTGCTCACAGCAGGCACTGCAAGCTGCCAAAAATCTCTGGTAAGGGTTACAAGCAACAGCTGTACTGACCTGAGAGGGATCACAGCCAAAGAGAGGATGGTACGGGCAGAGCTGAGCAGTCAAACTGGAAATCAGCGTTGCCTTTGACAGTCCCGCAAGCTGCCACTGAAACAGGAGAATGAGGCTTGGACACAGGCTGAGGCTCATCACAGACAGCATCTCACGGGAGGCAAAGGAAAACCTGAGCATTAGCACCACTTCAGGTTAGTTCTTTAACTGAAACCAAAGCAGGCACTTCCTTCACGGGGCTGGGAGTGACCTGCAGGCAGGTGAGGTGGGTGAGAACCATCACACTGCTGCGCTGAGTTTGAAGATTGTCCAAAGTAACTTCCACAGCTGCTCCATTATCCACTTAGTTCAAGAAGCCCAGAAGGTGCTCCATGGACTGCAGCCCTCCAGAGGGTTCCGAAGCTGCTCTGAACACACAAATCCTCTGTATTTATGTTGTAGCAACACCATCATCACAAAACAGCACCCGAAGTCCTTCCCGGCACTGAGATGTCACCCATGCAGTGAACTGGGCTGAGGCCACTGCTGAGTGTGCTTAGACACTGGAATTTCACCCAGATTTTGCCTGTTTAATGCCAGCAGCTTGTACACAGGGCCCTGCTTGCAATCAGCCCTGGTATTTTCAGCTGGCTTGGCCCTAAGCACTAACCACAAGACTTCAGAGAAGCTCCATATTTATTCTTTCCAGCATATCATAGTGCCCCATTAAACAAGGACAAAAGATATCCTTATGTAATAGGGATGTTATTTGTTATTTTAACCTTATGGCAGCCAGGATTTGTGCCAGGTGGCGTTCTGCCTTAACCAGGGAACTTCAGGAGGTTGCATTCCTCGCTGTCATCCCTGCCCTCTGGCACTGTTGATGCCCATACATGGTTTCCTGGATGCCTGTCCTTGTGCCTATCTGTGAGCGTTTATTTGTGACAGCTCACGGAAATACCATGCCTGTTTAACAAGGTAAATCAGGCTGCTGATCAGCCCTTCCCAGGATCCTGCAAGAGCTTCTGCTTCTAATAAAGGGTCCTGTCTATGTGAAATCCATGAAGTCTGTTTACACGTATCTATGCTACCAGAGAAACACCACTGCTGTAGCTGAAGCTTTCAATTTCTCCAAACAGCTTTAGAACAGTTTGTTTAGCCCAATTAAACCCACAGAAAGCAGACAAATAACGTGGTGGCAGCTCCCAGCAGCTCAAGAGTGAGAATAGGAAGCAAAGAGGGCACTAAGCCATGGGCTGAGCATCCCCAGCAGCTGCGACCCCACAGCCTCCCGGCGCTCCACGGGCTCACGTCCCTGCTCGCCTGGCAAATTCCACCAGAAGCATCCCTGGGCCAGATTTGGGCAATTTCATGGAGCTTAAGTAAGCCTGGCTGGTACAAAGGATGCTGCCAAAGCCTGTTGTACCTCCAGACCAACAGAGGGAAACGCAGTGCCAAACATCCTTTGGGTCCAAAGCAGCTCAACAGCAAATGATGATTTCCACGATGCCATGGCTATTTGTAAACAAGTAAGAGCGACAGATCCTGTGTCCCATAGCTCACAACTTTATAAAATACACATGGGACCTTGAAGAGAATAGATGTAAGTTGTCACAGGTGTGATACTTCAATTAGCAGAAATATTCATTAAAAAAATCTGAGTAACTAAAGCAAATAGGGAATGTAACTTCACGTTCCTATGAATAGAAGGGTAACTGGCAATTTTAATTATGTGCTCACATAATTTAAGAGAGTTTTGCTTGTTTGCTTCTAACACAATCCCCCTTCATTCAGTCTCCAGTCTGGAGGCACAGAGAGGTAGAATTTTAATTCTTCTGGCCACTTATATACATGTCGCATTTCTTGACCTTTAAGGATTTGATTTTGAAACCTATTTAACTTTTTGACGTAGGTGTTTTTGTGGGTTTTGTTGGGGAATGCCAAATATTTTCTGCTTGTAAGGAAAAAAAAAATCAATAAGAGCAACTGTATGAGTGTTCTTCTGTTTGTACCCAGAGGGCCCTCCCTCCCTCTATGTCTGGAACACCAGTTAAAGTTTCTTAGCAGCACAAGCTTCTTATTCAGCTTTGTTTTGACAAAGAAAGATAAACCTCTGTTTTGCTTTGCCCTTCCCCCCACCATTTACTAATTAGTTTTATTTAATTTACTATTCCCTGCTCCTTGCAGGGGAAAAAAAACCCACCATACTTAAAAATAATAATTATTTAAAACCACATTAAGTTGTTGACTATGTAGGTTCTTATGAAGAATTTAGAACAGAACATAATTATAAATCACTGTGAAAATGAGCTCGTCCTGCATAGGCAAGGACATTTAATTGTGTCCTTGTATGACTGGAATCGCTGTAAACAACTAATATTCCTATTTGCAGGGACAGAAATAACAAGCTCATTCAGCTGTACAGAAAGGAAGACATAAAAGGAAACCAAAGGCTAAACCAGAATAAGCCACTGGAAAGTTTTATGTCAACAAAACTGGATTTAAATTAAGTAACATCAATTCGGTATTTTGACTGTAAATGAATCAGAACATTAAAACATGTTTTAAAGGGAACATTTATGATGAAACATCTATGACTAGTTCCTACACCAAAGGAATAGGAAAGTTCCTACTTATTTCTGTGCAGGATCAAAGCCCAACTGCAAAGTTTGGGACTGTTTTGTAGATCTACCTTTTGAAAATAAGAAGAGCAGCAGAACTGCAAGGAAAACACTGAATAAATAACTTACCAGTTGTACACAAAGGAAAACACAGCCCTGACGACATAATTAAGAAGTTCCATCCTACCACATACGCATGAAGGAGTAAAATTCAAATTACACAGACAATTTCCATTCTTATGTTTTCTAATTTTCTGAGTGCTTGACTTTGCAATTTAAATCTCTTTTGCAACTGCTTTTTTTGACACTGATTTGCAGAAATGGGAGTGCATTTTAATGTTTTTTTACTTTGCCTTACTCAATGGCAAAATTCAGAAAAACCCATGTAACAAAACCAAAACCCCCAAGCTCAAACCAAAGATGTGCATTTCCAAGCTATCTGAAATAATGGGAGGTGAATCAATAATCACCTTGCTTTAAAATGAAGAGAAACACAGCAGAGCCATTTTTCCAGTTTGCTTCCTTATTTCCTCTCAAATAAGGAAACAAACTACACATTCAACAGTTCCAAGATGCCCTTTCCAAATGCAAACAGAATTCATTTACACAGCAATTTTACAATGATGATAACAAATTAAAATTGTGGGCAGACAGCGAAGAACCAAATAGATACACAACCCATAGCAAGGATCAGCCAAATTAAAGGGAACTTCTCCCACTGTCAAATTTTGAGTAATTAGTACTTCCATTAGAGGCAAAGTTCCAGCTTTAAGCAATTCTAAGTAATTAGTGCTCCTTTATTTTGCCTGCAAGTCCTGACTTCAGCATTCTCTTAGGACATGCATTCTGCTAGCCAGAGCTACACAATGCAGGTTAACTCAACTAGAAGGTGATCAGCGTAGGCAGATGAAGATGCAATTTGTCATTCTGTACACACTGTTACTTCCAGCCAGGGATGCAATTTTTATTAACACAGCAGACTGATTCAAACAGGAGCAAAGACATGATTTTGTCCTATCTGTGCCCATATGATTGCCTAACATACAAGCAACGTTGAGATTTGGAAACTGTACACGACCAAACAACAAAAAGTGAATTAAGTGCCAGATTACAGCTTCCCACACAGCTCCAACCAGCTACAGGAATTCAGTAACTGACTGCACACTTAATAATTTAAGATAAATAATTTAAAATGCATGATGGAGAAGATTCTTCTAGACTTACTCATCACATAATGTAAATCTAGGGATGAAAATGCCAGGCTGAGCAGGAAGCAGAGGCTGGTGTGGTGGATAACACATGGACAAGGCAAGATTTGCTTGGCAGAGGCACGACAGCATTTGCAGCGTGTGGGATAAGCTCTCTGGGTCCTCACAGTCTTGTCTTTTAAACAGGCCTGGCAATACAGATCTCCCAAAAATGTGTGTTCTTGCATTTCCTAGGTGTTGTGAAGACGACTTGTTTGCCAGCCAGCTGAAGATTCTTGAAGAAAAGGTGTTAAGTAAAAAAAGGAAAAGCAATGGAAGTGTCCTTTTCTATTTGCGCTACAACATCAAGTATTAGACAACTCTTAGAATATTTCATATTGAGCTCTGATACACAAGACACAGCACTACCAAGCAGCAGTTTTACAAATCTTTTGCCCAATTTCAAGACCCCTCTGACCATTGGACAGTACCTACACCAAAGGCACGTGGCAGGAAACACCACGCTTTGCCTTCTCTGCCAAACACAACCACAGTAACAATTATCTTCAACTGCAGCTTCTCAATTTTCCATAACTGCAAGAGGCAGAGCCCCAGGACCATGATCTTGACCGAGAATCAGTAGGACTGAAAGGAAAGCTGGAACTGCAGCTGAGGAAGAGGAGAGCAGAGCAGGACCTACTGCCAGGGGTCTGTTACTGTGCTGGTGAGAGGCTCTAACTGCTCTTTTGCAAATACCACTGTTCATGTGGCCTCCAGATTGACAGGCCTCGTGTGCTTTTGATATTAATTGATATAAAATGAAACATGACATTCTTGATCTACAAAGCTTCTCTTCTTACAGATTTGTCAGCATTTACACATGGACAGAACTAAGGACCAAGAAAGGCAAATCTTGCCAAATACGTCAAAATCATAAAAGGTTCCCATATTTTTGCCCAGATCTTACCTTTATCATCTTCTTTTACAACTCTTTTCCAAAGTGCAGCTGCAATGTGCTTGTGCTTTTAAGCTAGAAGATATGTTAAGTGCACATTTTTGTGTGACAGAGAAATCAAAAGTGGCAATGTTCAAATATCTTGAGGGAGAACAAAAATTCTTCTCTGACATCTAACAGGCAATGATAAACTCACAAAAAGATACTTTGAAAACTTCACCCCTGAGAAACTCCTGTTTTCCCTCACGGAAAGAAACAAGTATCAGCTTTTGCTTGGAGTGACAGCAGGTTTTCCCAGCTGCATATTCTCACATGTAAAATATATGACCCCAATGATCTTTATGAGTTCACTAAATGTCAGGATCACTTCCTTTTATTACAGATCCTTTTCACCAGGTTTCTCACTGGAAGATCAGTGCTATACAGCTCAGAAGGGCTTTGGCTCTGCCCCCTCTGCAGCCCTCACCCAGCTGTGCCCCAAGGTACCGTCAGCAGCTCAGCGAAGAACCTGGACACTGCTGCTCAATTCTTGTGCCAAACTCCATCCCAGCTATTCTTTTAGAGGACATGCTGGTTTCTAGTCTTTTTCGACTGAAAACATCCTCCTCAGCAAGTCAGAAAGCATAAGTTATTTGTTATTAGCAATACTTCTCATACTTTTAAAGATTTGCACTAAGCCATGACTATGAAGGCTGTCAAATCCTCTCAAATGCTTCTTATTGGAAAATCAGGCCTGCATATCCATGGATCCTCCCCTCCTTCACCCACCCAAATTAAAGCTGTAATTCCCAAAGACAGCCACTCTTCTAAAACACCACACATTTCATATAGTTGTCATTAATAAAGTACGAACAATGTTTGCAGAAACGTTAAAGAATCAGGTCAAGAACCCTGTCTGAACACCAGTGTTATTAAATAAGCCAATCATCCAACTTTGAGTAATTAATGTCCTTGGTTTTTACTTGAAAGCCTCATTTTCAGCACTTTCGTAAGAGACAAATGTCCCATGCCAAAAGGAATGAACGTGAATTAACTGTTCTGCATGCCAGTTGGAGGAGGAAGAGGAAAATGCAATATTGGCAGGCTGGATACAGCACAGCACTTCTGATTGTAGGGTAAGTTTAGCTACAACTTGATGATTTCACCACATATAGTCAAGGATTTGTTCTGTTCCCATCTGTGCATCACATGAGTATCTAAACAATTGCCCTAACGCATTTGAAAACTTTAAAATTATAAAAGGAAAACTAACAAAGCTGATGGTTATCTCCAGATCACCGTGTGAAGTACTAATAAGCAATTGTGTTGTACAACCCGTGTTCAACAGACTGAAAATGATCTTTCCCAAATCCAAGTGACATCCTTCAGAAGCTGAAAGTGAAAGATTACAGCTGGCTGAGCACGTACTGTACTGTACACTCAATTTAAAAGCTGCCATTGTAAAAGGCCCTCCAGGCTTTATGTTGGTTCCTTTGCTCTTCTTATTAAGAGCTGCAATGTTCCTCATATTTAACAGTAATTAGAGGGGGAGATGGAGAAAAACTAATGAGAGGGAGAGAGGTTTCTTTTTCTAAAGAGGTGCAGTAAGATTAATAGCAAGACTACAGGTTACATATTTTATTTTTATTTAATCAGCTCCAAACACGATAAATATCTTCAATTAGAAAAACTTACGAGTATAAAATTTAGTACTATCTTTACAAATCCTTTACAGCCTCTGTGTCACATCCTCTCCTTCCCTCCACCAGACAACAATTATGACACAGAAATACTCTCAGGACAACAGCTGCAGAACTTGTCTGATGCGCTCGCACTTCTCCAGCAGGTTTGGGTCTTTTCCATCAGAACCATCAAATTCCTTCATAAAAGCTTCAGCTTTCTGCACGGTTTTGTCTCGTGCACCGCCCTGAAGCCCTTGCAGATAATCCAGTAAAATGGTGAAATACTTGTCTGGAACCTTGAAAAAAAAAAAACAAAAGGAAGGAAAAATGGCTTTATTCTCTACCCTCTCAATATGTAGTCACAATCATGTCACAGCATCACCTGAAAGACAATTAGGACAACGGCACAGGCTTTGGTGTTTGCCACAGTCCAACTTCAAGTGGAAATCCAAATGGATTTCCTGTAAAGGTTCCTGTAAAGGTTCAAGCTGCCAGGAGTGATGGACCCTGGTGAGAGGACTGTCATGTGCTTGGATGGGCAAAGCATCTGAGAGGAAATGCTCAGCAGATGTGGAAATGCTGATCAGCAAACACTGCCTGACAGGGAGCCCAAGGCTCTGAGGGTTGGTGGAAGAAAAAAACAAAACACATTAGCCAAACCCTCCTTTTGGAAACACACATGTAAATCTTACCAAATTCGGTGAGAATTGCATGCGTATGTCTGAGGGAAGAATTTTGCTGGAATTTCCCCGGCTCTTACCCAAAAATTGTTTGCTGAGATACCACCCACCACTGCACACTTTGACAGAATGCTTATACAAAGGACTAGAATTTAATTTGAAAAACAAACTGAAATTCAGACATATGGAAATAATTTTAAAATCATGCTGACTGAAACTGATAGGCTCTACCAACATGTCTAACACTAAAAGCACTTTAGTCATCTACAGTTGCATTATCCACATTTCACTCCCTTTCTAATTAGTCAGAGATTAAGTTTTAGCTTATCTGGTACAACATACAATTTAAATGATCATTATATTAATCTTGACAAGAATTTAGCAAGGATTTTGGAATGATTTATTCAGTACTTCATACTGAAGTACTTTTAAAAGGAGTAGGTGAACAGACCTATGCTGATCTTAGCAGTTGTGTATCTGTGGAACAGGTTTCAGCCAATAACAGGATATTTTTTTGCTGTGAATCGTGAGATGTTAAAATGATCTCATCCTGAAAATATGTTTCTCCATGTTTAACTTTACACATATAACTTGACATGAGTCAAACACATACGTAAGTATTTAAAGGATTCGAGACTAATTATTCGAGGGCGGTTTCAATTCTGCACAGTATCAACATTTCAGAGAAGACAGAGCTTCAACAGACACTTAATTTACAACTTATTTCTCCGTGGACATTTGGCAGCAGAACTTTGATCACTAAAACTTCTATCGCTCCAAAAGAAGAGGAAGAAAAAAATATTCCAACACTGCCTTCATCAATTAGGGGTACTACAAAGCAATAAATCAAAACTTAAGTCTGCGTTCAGCCTCATAAGTTGTACACTATGGAAAACCTTCTAATTCTTCACACAAACACTCTTGCACTAAAGAAACAATGCAGTTACAAAAGAAATATTAATTTTACAATGACTAATACTGACATGGGTGATATATGAAGTGTTGTTATACTATACAAATCAAACACAGTGAAAAATATCTACATTTTTGAAAGTTTTCACTCACAGTAAGCTGGTACTAATAACAGATGAACCCATTTCGACATAAACGATTCCAGTGTGACAGTGTTCCTTTAATGCAGATTAAGTACTGAGCTTTGAAAGTCAGCAACATTTCCACATTTCAAACCTTGGCCAAATTATCTCTGTAATTTACAACTCTTGTTCTCAGAGTGCATGGCATAGACATACCTGTGGAAGTAGTTATTATTGTATCATTTAAGCAAAATGCTTGAGGGGGCAATTGAAAGCCTGTTCTAAATTTAGAAATCCTAAGTGCGCAGACTTAACATGAAGCTGCCTGAAGCCTAAGAAACATTTAGCATTTGGCCCTAAGGGTGTTCAAGTGTTCAAAAAGTCTGATTTTTTCCTTTAACATAACACAGTCCTGAGGTTTATTTCATTAGGAGCTCACAACACAGCATCCCGTGGGCAAGGTAAGATTGTATTTCCTCCTGACTTACACAGTAGAGACAGAGCAAGGACTGGAACACACAGCGAAAGTTAATGAAAGCCAAATTTGAATTCTTCAAACACAGTAGTACAAAAGCAGTAATTTCAGGGGTCTGGGCAAGGTTTTCCAAGGAGGAACACAATCCTTGTTCCAAGGTCAGTTCAAGGCTGGTTTGAAATTGGAGATCAAGATCCCCCAGCACGGCTCTGGAAGTCGAAGCCAGGCTTATGGGATTTTGTTATTATTCTTTTGTTAAACTGTTTTGACCTTCTTCTTGTTTCTTTTTCTCTCTCACACGCTGATCTTGCCACTGTCCTAACTTCCTAATATGCACTGGAGCTGCTTAATATGGAAATAATCCCAAGGCAAGTAACTCCTGTCTTTAGGAAAAGGAGGGAAACACTAGAAAAGAGAACCAGGAAAAGAACAGTCATCACTTTTAAATTATCCTCTGCAACTCTGTACTTTCAGACCTGCAGACACCCACGCATTTTGCAAAGCAAACACAGCCACCAGCAGAGAGAAGCTCAGCTGGTTGCTGCCAGGCTGCATTTCAGGTCACCTTCCAAGGAAGCTTCAGCCACCCCACCATGCCCTGAAGTCCACAAGCTGAAGACTGATCTAGTAACTTCCTAAAAATGCTGTGCCAGATAATAAAAGACCAACAAATGACCTAGTGTTTATTTTATCCTGGGTGCTGGAGAAGGATCCACACCATAGGTACACAGGCCTGGCTTGGAAGCTGTCAGCCAGCCACCAAATGGATTTTAAAGGAGCTTAAAAACACATTTATCTAGCAAACAATTTTAGAACCTCAACCTACTTCTTACAGAAAGAAGACTATCAGTACAGGAAACTCAATTCAGGCCTTTGCATGGCTCTTCAGTAGGCATCCAAACGATACCATGAGATCAAAGATGTGGCTTAGGAAGAAAAGAAACTTATGTCTCCCTTTGTACGTTAGTCATGCTTGGATTGCCAACAGATTTTATTCTGTAATGGACAGGAAGTTGAATTTGGGTATAAAAAAATACTCAAAAGAAGCTGGGTGTGCCCTCCCTATGGCCCTGATGAAGAAAGACTTCATCATATGCTTAATTATAAGCACTTGAGCAGTTCTACTAACTTCACTGAATGTGGATGCAGATGTTAATCATTCTCTGAAGTTTATATTCAATGCTCCTCTGGTTATTAAACTACAAAATACGTGAATTTAAATAAATCAGAATACTTCCATGAAAATTTTAAGAAAAATGAAGTTTCATTTCACTGTTGAGAAATAAGGAGTTAAACCGTGTTTTGATACATAAAACAAATGCTACTTACAGTTCATTGTGTCCCAGTAAATTTCAACACAAATCCCAAAGTAAACAGGTAAAAAAAGCAAAAACATCCTTCTGGCTGCCAAATAATTTCGAGGTCGCTTTGAAGAGCATACATGATTTTGAAAGGCTGATAAAGACTTTTAAAGGAGAATCTTAAAAACCAAGACAGAGCAAACAAACCAGAAACCCAAATCAAATTTGTATTCTGCAACCCATCTTTTTAAAGCACTTACACCATGTGAACATTTTTGCCTTCATGAAACTCTGCTGTTAATTATCTGGCTGTCTAAAAAGGTAACACCCAACGTCAGGTGATTGGCTTAAGAGCTGCTGACTAATTTGGGTCAGAACTATTGGTATGAGTAAATGTTCAAGTGCACACAAAAAAAAAATCAGCAAAGCCTAACTGAATGTCAACAGAATGAACCAATAAGTGAGGCGCTGTGCAAATGGGCAAAGGTTTGTTCTACTGCACAACAAAATGAATGACCTGACACCCTCACTGGATACCACAATGGTCAGATACTTATTGGAAATTCAATTTATGCTGTATTTTAAGTTATGAAATGGATTTCAGTATGGATTCAAGCCTGGCTTCTGGTTATACTTTATGCTTTTCACAATCAACATCAGGTTTCACTTATATTCAAATGAGAGAGCTATTTTAACATCTTGGCAGTACGGCTGTACATCTTCTATGGAGCCAGAGATATCCGAAACAATACGAGAACTGTGGTTTGCAGTACTGGGTTCCACATTAGGAAATTCAAATTAAGGATATTAATCAAATTCTCAGCAAACTCCAGATTTAAATAAATAATGAATCTGCTCTCTTTATGCTTTCTATACATCAAGTATAAAAATCTAGCATACACAGGACAATGATCACCAACAAAATAAAAAGATCAATGACAAGCAATTAAAATCCTTCAGCATCTTGGTTAAAAACAAAGCAATTTGTAAGTTATTAAAAAATTATGATACAAGTGCATGGCTAGTACTAGGAAGTTTT
Source organism: Hirundo rustica (assembly GCF_015227805.2). NCBI lineage: Eukaryota > Metazoa > Chordata > Aves > Passeriformes > Hirundinidae > Hirundo > Hirundo rustica. The sequence goes on from NC_053464.1 coordinate 11,012,636, forward strand.
GGTTAATAAAGAATAGCTATAAATAATGTATAAGACTATCATATTTATTCTGAGAAAAAGCAGCATGAATACAAACCTTCTCTTTATCATACATGTGGAGGAGAAGCCACGTCTGTCTTGTCTTCTGAAACTTCCATTCTTCTGGGGTTTTAGACCAGCTGTAGGAAAAAAAACCCAACAAATCTGCTAAAATGGAATACTGTGATATCAAAACATTAGTTATTTAGAAAATATTCCCTACAATGCTTCCAAGTGACTTTGTATGCACAACATGGAGTGGCACGGCACTTGGGGACACAGATACTGGCACACATTTTGTACAGGGCCACCTGACTTCTGTGCAAAATAATATATGAGATATTATAGCCAAGAAGGTAAATTTTCTTCAGAAAGCACTGATTCCTTGAATTTAAATATCAAATCCCACACCCCCAGCTTTGGCCAGTCCTTTACGAGAGATCATTGCCCTCATTTGACCAGAACAAGAGAGCACCCAAATCCCTACCCCTGCTGCTGGGCTGAGGGTTTGGGGAGGTGCAGGGGACAAGAATCAAGTCTGGGTTTTCGAAAGTCGCTATTTCACAATTAACTGAAATGTGTATGAAATTAAACAGCCTCTGAAGGACTGGACTTGTGCTACAATGGTCACCTCAGCAATGGCTGCAGCCCACCACAGATGGCTGCTCTAGAACAGACAACATTCATCCCTCAGGAGCAAACGTTTTAAGGCCTGGGCTTATCTAAATGCGTGACTTAAATATTTATATTTATAATCTAGAAAAATGGGTGTTTTATGTCTCCCTCTCCCATGGAGAATACTCAGTGCTGTTGAAAGTGAGAGGCTGAACAAATGATTAACATCTGCAAATGTTCATTGGCTGTTTAGCAAACACATTTTCAACATACAACATTTTAGCTGGGTTAAAATACCACATTCATGTGCATCTTGAACGTGTTTTTAAAGCTGGTATATTCTGGTTTAGAAGAAGGCATTTATTTCTATTAAAAAGACGAGCAAACCAGTAAATCTAGCTAAAAAAAAAGCTACTATTTTCAAGAATTATGTTGAATAAAATTATATTATTATTTGAAATTTAGTATTGTGACATGTACAAAATCTGACAGTACACTAAAGTGTCATTTGAAAAGAAAGAAAAAAAATACAAGAAAAAACCCAGAAATGCTAACACTTATTTGATTTTTCTCCAAAGAAAAGCAGGTCTCCAGAGGGTAGCATGCAAGATGCCATTAATGTTCCAGCTTGTTTTACACAGCAATAGAGAGCACAGAAATCAGTTGAAAAGCCAGCTGGGTATGAGAATTAGTATTGTTTAAACACTGTCAAGTCTAATAAAGCAAAAGAGTCCTCATCTTTGGTGAATGCTGCACCAGCAAATACATTGTTCAGTCAATTCAATGAAAGGGAACAAAATGAGACCACAAATTTGTATAGAAAGGTTTCATGGAATCCTCTGAAGAAAACCTAAAGAAAGAAATTATTGTCTTGATGTTCAAATTCATGATAAAGAAAAAGAATCACAGCTCACTTGGGTTATCATCAGCTAAATATATTCAAAATAGCTTATAACCAAAATTTAAGGTAAAAATGAGACATTTAACAGTAAATCAGGAAGGACAGACAAAACCAATAACCACAATATATCATCCTTCACATGCTTGAGTTAAATTGACAGATGAGCTGATTTAGAGGGTTCTTTTGGCATAATATAGTAGCCAAATAAGTAGGCAGAAGTTTGCAAAACAAATATTGCACAAAAGCAGGAGGCCAAAAAGCTGGCTGATACAAGTTATAGAATTAAATAAAAAACTATTATCATGGTGAAACCATCCCTTCTCCCATCACCATCAGCCTAGAACCCAAAGTATTCACAAAACAAAATCACACAGCCCTTGGTGTCACTTGTCTTTGCAGCAAGGTGCCCAACTGGACAGCAAATGACACCACCTGAAGTGTGAGGAGCCAACACAAAATGAAGTAAAAATGGCTTTTCTTCTGGGTGCAGTTTGTGGGGCCAACACCAACCTCATCTGTACCCACTGATTCTGTTTGCTAGGCAAACACTGCAGCTCCTAACAGAGAAACTGGGACTTCTGCAGGAAGTCCTTCAAAACAAACAAAACAAAGCAATGACAGTGCTTGCTGATTCTTTAGCGTGTTCTTCCATGAGGCTCACCCTCAAGAAGAAGAAGGTAAGTTGAAAATTCTTTTCTATGTAAATAAAGCCTGGGAGCAGTTCACATTACAGTCTCTGCAAGGTGACAAGAACAAGCTGAGTGACAGATCTGTGACTGCATCCCAGGACAACAGTTCCTCTGCTAATGAAAACCTTTAACATATGTTTGCATTTCTCCAAACTGTTCTATGTATTTCAAGATTTGTGATGATATCCATTGGTTGGACACACCATGGAGCACTCTGAATCCTCTACTCTGCTAATTTTATGTTTCTGTCATGGTATCACCTGAGTACTGCTGGCATTAAAACTTGAAAAATACAGCCTGATTTCACTTAATTTCCTATAAAACTATAGGATGTTAAAATATCTTTATTACCTAGTTTATAAACAACTGAGACCAACAAATGAGTGCACTATAAGGTTAATTGCTCTTATTAACCTATTACCAAAACCATATGCTCTCTTCTACATGCTAAGGCAAGTCGTTGTACTCCTGCATCCAAGACCCCATATGGACTTTCACTCCTGTGAATTCTCTTGCAGAAACAAACAAAAGTTTTAGTTTGTCTTCCTGAAAGGTTCTGCTCTATATACACCACGGTAATTCATATAAACAACAAATACTTTAACATAATCAACTGCAGGAAGTACATTTATGTCCATTATAGCACCAGAGCCTCACATGCTGTTTCTTTTGTCCTATTAGAATTGAACGCTAAATTATTACAACGAGAAAAAATAGTATTTTCCTTAATAGCTATAGGTGTACTCCTATTTTCAGAAAAGACTCCAAAGTTTTTAACTGGTACTCCAACCATGGTTGTGTCAACAATGCCTGTTTCTGTCCCTTCAGGAAAAGGGTCCTTCTCTTGACCCGAATTACTATCAAACTGTAGGCAAAACACTCCTGATAATGGGTGCACAATCTTTAATGCAGATAACAGGACAGTTGCTCCTCCAACAGTTATTAAAACAAAACTTTTCCACTGATTCCTATGATTATGACAGCTTTTTCCTACTCCTGTGGCAGCTTTATAATCTACGGAAAAGTATCACTCCATGACAAAGTGAGAGGATTATCTCCTGTTATCAGGATGACATCATTAGTACATTTTTAGAAATGCTCAATTTCTAAACTAGAGAAGTTCAACCCTTACAACACAAGAGAGGTTTCATTTTGCTGTTTACATGCAGATAAGCTTCCTTGACATACTACAGCAGGAGAAAAGGCTTTTCCTTTGAGTGACCAAATATACAGAGCAAAACCAACTACATTACAGTTAAACCCTCTCTTTTTATAGAAAATTGCAACCCCTTTCACAGTTTGCATTCGTTTGGTAGCTTCTGGAATTATCTGTGTCAGGATCTAGAAGAGACCACAGAATTGGATGAAAAATACACACGTGTAAAACATGTATTATTCCAGTGTGTCTTGGGCTAATTTTCAATATATTGTACAAACACTAATTGCCTTCTTTACATAGCTAATGTTTGTATCTTTCTCATGAGCTCCAGCTCATTGAGAAAACACATTGCTTGACTTTAGTTAAAGAGAACTTAAATGTTTGTGCAAACGATCTTCCTAAATGGCTTTGAATTTGAATAGACAGAGGAAATGAATCAAATAAATCAAGCAGCTCAGGAAATTTTACATTTGGGCTTTTGTTTTTTAGCAGGAGAGTCTCACATAGAAAAGCTGCCCAAGATTCTCACTAGTCTATCTCATATAAATGACTTCTAGCATCTACAGTCGCCTCCCATAAATCTATTCCCAAAACATGGGAATTCAGGCAGTGGAAGGAGGCAAACAGAAGGAAACTGGGAGCATGCAGGGCAGAGCTCTCGCTGGGGTGTCCCAGGAGAAGGAGATGGGGAAGGGAAAGCAGGCAAATTGGTTCCAGAAACACAGTATGAAAAAAACATCATTGTTACAAATTGGATTCAGGAAGTCAACACAATGCATCTGCTGAGACAGGACAAAACTCTACAGAGCTGTCACAACCGGCAAATGATCACTGAGTGTAGAAAAGCTCAGTGCCGAGAATCAACCACTTTACTGATTCAACTTGAAAAAATTATTGGCTAGGAGACAAGTCTCAAGAAACCAGAAAGAGACAGGGATGTGACTGCTGACACCTTCCAGCACACACAGAGCACTGCTGTGTGCCAGATGCTAGGACAGCTCACCTACATCCACTGCTCCAGATGAGTGCAGCCCACCCTGGATACACCTTTCAGCCTCAGCATCTATCCAAGGAAAAGCAGATTGCCACCAAATTTGGATTTCTCCAGTATATAGCCCAGTTAGCAAACTAACTTTAAAATTTTCTCCAGCCCTGAGGACCAGCTCAGAGCACAGCCCTGTGCAACTCTCCTTTGATTTATCCCACGTCTGACATTCCCAAACTTCCCTCAAAGGAGGGACAGAGCCACGGGTCTGGCCCATTGCACTAAAGTGAGCTCCACCGAAAAGATCTACGGAAAACATAAAAATCAGAATTCTACAACACTCCACAGAAATGGTCCCATTCTTCCCACCTCATCATTTGGTTTTTTTCCTGTTTTGATACACCAGCTACTCACCACTCTGCTACCTGTCCCTAAGGATCACCTGTATCCCTCCACAGACCCTCCAAGGAAGGCTGAACAGGAGTTATGGCACACAATTAAGGCTTGCAGGAATCAAGTTAGGACCTTTATTCCCCAAACTCTCTGCACACAGCATCATTTCTGAGCTCACCGCCCTACCCGTAAAATGTGGGTAACAGGTGTTTCCTCAATAAAGAACAACCTTATTCCAAAAAAACTCCCTTAAAGACATTTAAAGCCTTGCTGAAACACTTGGCACTCAAGGGATCTGCTGGAATACTTCACAGTGCAATGCATACAATAGCAGCCTCTTTAAAACCCCATGCACTGGTGTTTGAGGCAACTCACTGCCCTTATAAGGCCCGAATTTGGAAACTCTGAACGCTGTTATCAGGTCAGTCCAGAGGTGAGCCCAATGCACATATGGCCAACAGGTGAGCAGGGAATGCTGCACCTCAAAGAGCCTCCCTGGAACCCCTGGAAGCAGCACGGAGGGAGCAAAAACTTGGCATAAGCTCACTCTTGTGGGAGAAGAGCCATTTTATGGATGGAGCTTTCATATGGACATATAAAAAATATATGGATGTGGATGGAAGTTTAACATATGCCCTTATACAGCATATAGTGAAGTAGGAATAATAATTTTTTCTCCAGTTATAACACGTACAATTATTTAAAAGGAAATGTAAAAGTGTTTTTTTTTTATTGGGGGTATTCAGAGTCTCTTCGATTTCTCTCAAGGGTATTTAAAATGGATTTACTTTTACAAAGATGTTTTTTTGAATGTCTGGTGTTCCACACAAAACTGCGTGCCTAGAAAAAGCTGCCTCATGGTGAACTTCATTGCTCAATTGCAAGAAGAAATCTCAGTTTAAGTGTGTGTGATGCTGACTGTCCTCATCTGAGAAGAACAGCCAAAATTTAAATTATAAATGGATTTTCTGAAACTGAGCTGGAATGGCTGTAGTTAAAATCCTGGAAGCACAGATCTGTGCTAAGAACCAACATCAGGCATGAGAGACAGCTATAGCATTTAACTGTGTTTTTCTCGTGTCATGGATGAGTCTGTTTATGTCCCAACTCCAATCCCTGGAGAAAGTTAATATATTTATGCTGATATTCTCAAATGCAGGTTGGAGTCCAACTAAATCATGACTCAGATAAAGGTTTTTTTATTTTCCTGGAAGAAAGAAAAGACACTAATGGAGCTCATTTGCCAAAAGAAAACTTTCTAAAATTGCCAACAGATTTTAGAATCAGTGCCACATTTTTGGTTGAAAATCCTGGCATCATTTTTCAATCTGTGGTTTGAAAACATTTTTTAATATATTCTTCCATCTGGTTTAGACACAGTATAATGACTATAGACTTGTGAAAAGGCAAGAGGAGGAAGCTTTTTTTAAATTTAGGACTCACACATACAGGAAAAAATAAATGTGCTTTTAAGTGTCCCATTTTTGTCCTGATGTCCAGTATTAGGACAGATTATATCTGATTTTATCTGTGCAGCAAACAGGTCACAGGATTTTCTTAGAAAGTATTTATAAAGCGAAAGAAAGGGGCCTTTGTGCCATAAAGCCAAGTTTGATTAGATCTACATAAAATGTTTACCACAGCTTATCTTTTATTCTATGTACTTTTATCACTTGCCATTATTTGTAAGGTTTTATTATTATGTTTGCATCCTGCATCTTCAGCCAAACTAGAAATCCTCTTCCTCCCCCACCACAGGCTCTGTTCAAACGCAACATGAGACATTCCCTTGAAGAGCTTCAAGTATAAACAGATGAGACAGATGATAGGTGGGAAGAAAAGTTGACCCAGAAAATCGTAACAATGCCTCAAAACCATGCAGCAGGTCGTGAGGAGAGCTCCTGCCTCTTACATCTGGTACAATACACGTGGGGTGCCTCGCTGTGATTCAGCTTCTCGTGGGCACCAACACACCTGCAAACGCCAACGGCATTCAACCAGGGAAAAAACCCATTACAATTTCTTTAAAAGTTATTTTCCTGATATAGTTATTTAGTTGCTGGTATCTGCATTAGCCCACCTGCAGCAAAACTGCATTTTGATTTGAAAAAAATTTTTATATAGCAGTAATAACGTGCTGAGAACTTGCTGTTGTTTTCAGTAATAATAAAAAGGTCAGGCTTGAAAGGCCACAGCTACTATTACTGTATTTCTAAGCTAAATGTGCTTTTTATTTTACATACATTCATAAAAAGAACACAAAGCAGGAATTGAATTATCACAGAAGAAGAATAAAAAAATAGAATTTGAGCCCTTCACAGCCAATCTGTTCTGCTCATGCAAGGAATATACAACCAAGTATTATCCCAAAGTCCCATCTCCTCTCCAGATGTCCATCTTTTCTTGCACTTAATTCTGGTCACACTGATGCCTGAACCAGAAATAAGGGAAAGGGAAAATGAAAACAACTGTTATGCTTCCCTCCCATGAAGAACATCCTGGGGGGTACGAGGAGATAAAGAGGGCCCCACACTCAGTATGAAAATCATGTAAGGAGACAGCTGCACGTAAAATCCTTTCCAAAACTTGGCAAAAGTCCATTTATATAAAGGCTTTCTGAAGATCAGATGAGCAATATGCTACCAGACCCAGAAAAAAAACAAATATGGTCAATTCTCTTCTTCCTTACTGTTAGACCAAAAATTGTCCAACTGTGGTACAGAACGCTCCTGCAAAGGCAACAGACTCAAGCTGAGGAGCTCACTTTCATAGTTTTTTAAATTGTAAATCAGCTTCTAAAACTTTAAAGGTTCAAACAAACAACAACAGCAGCAAAAAAAGTACACCATGACAAAAAAAAACCCAAACCAACCAACAAACAAAAAGTAATAAACCACCCAAACTTTTGTGGCTTATTAATTAAACATGAGAAATGTATGAAAGTGTCATAGTTTTCCATATAACAAAGGTAAAAAAAAAAAGCTGGAAGAGAAACAAACTTCATGTGAAACTTTATCTGTGAAAGCTTTTAGGGAGGGATGAAGAAATGGCCACTTGGAGGAAGATTTGGATACTGAAGACGTGTGCTGATTGGTTTTGCTTTGAACCAGCCAGGACACCCAAGAACCAATTTATTGCTCATTACACTGAGCTGAAGGTCTGTGCTCCTCGGTTCTGCACTGGGGCTGTCTCAGGAAGCCCTGAGGCTGCAAAGTGATGCTGACACCCTGAGAAGGTGCTGAAAATGGGCTGCCCTTCGGCACCCAGATGGCTTCAATTTGTCAGGTTGGGTGTTTCTGTGTGGTTTTTCTCTTTGCAAAAGCCTAAGGGATTTCCACAGCCAACAATTGCTCTTCTGCAGTTCTGGAGTCCAGAGCAGCGTTTCACTGTAACAAGGAAAAGCAAAGCTCTCGTTCTGCTAAGGAGATGCCAAATGCTGACCTGCACCACATCCCAGAACCAGGCACATTTTTCCTTTCTGGCCCAGCATCCAGCAGATCTAATCCCAGCTGCATGGAGCCCAGCTGGCCTCTCCTCCCCACAAGATGCAAATTCTCTTCCTGCATGTTTCCCAGTGGGGTTCCCCCATGTCTTTAAGGAACAGGAGCTGCTCAGAGGGTGGACCACGGTCTCAGTGAACCTGAGGGGTGAAACGCAGCCCAGCAGCCTGGAGGATGGCCAGGCAGGCTGGGTGCCAGCAGCATCTCTGTACAAATACCACCAGTGTCCTCTCCTTTGCCTGATAACCCTGACAAAGAACCGGCCTCAAACCAATCTCATCCCTTGTGGTATCCAGGGACTCCCCTGTGCATCCTCCAGGAAAGGGGAAATCCTCCCCTCAAATGGAAGCTGAACTTTGTGCTGCAGGACCGGCCCTGTAACTCTTCTACAGAGCTGGTTTATTCAGAGGGAAATGTTCTGTAGGTATAGAACTGTCAAACTGCCAAATACTGGATTGTCAAATTCCTACTCAGCCCCTTTACCTAAGTGAGTTCTCTTAGGACAGTACTGAAGAACTGCTATTTATTCATTTGGATACCAGCCCTTGATGCCCTGTTGCAGCAATTACTTTTGCGGGTTTTTTTTTTAATTCTAAATGAAATCCAAGTATTTTTTATTTCTGGTTAGTTAGGCAAAATTCATTTTTGCTACAGGAAAATGTAGCCCTCTTCAAATGACCCTCCTCACAAAAGGCTATTACAGTGCATCTGAGAAGTACGACGTGTGGGGTTATTCTGGACCAAAAAGAAGAATATATATATAAACCTTAAAAAAATCCCCAAAACCGATCAAAAAGACACATCAGCCATCCTTGTCCATTTTACATCCCAATCTGGACATCCCATGGCTGCATTCATCAGGAAGTATGGCAGAGGCAGATGGAGGCAGTGCTGCAGACCCCATGGCATGTGAATCTCCCAAGCTGTAACCTTACAGAACAATTTCTTTTTGCAGAAGAGCTCTAAAAAGGGACAATATCAACGTCAAGATCAACCTAAAAGTGTTCAGCAGTCCACAGCCCACTCACTTTTTTTTGATTTAGCTGAGACATTCAGCTCTCACTGCATAATAAAATCTGCTGTCACACCAAGGTGTTTAGGGCAGTGTAAGATTCCCCTCCTCTAATACCCTGTGACACAGGTTGCACTAAGATCTTAAGTCATGGTCACGTATGCTTAAAGAAGTGGATCTGCCAATTACTGCTTCCTGCAGATGGCTCTCATTCCAATTCAATTTCACTCATATAAAAGTAATTACTGATACCTTTGCAGGCATTATCGTATTAATAAATGTGTGAAGGAGGAGACAAGTTTTATTAAGGATCTAGTTTTATTATTTCAAAAATATTTCCTGTTATTCTAACTCTGGTTAGGAAGCCTTGACAGCTCCCTGGAGCTAATTGATTAATAATCATTGCCAATTGCATTTTAAATTTTAATTTTGGCTTTGGCTGACTAGTCTAAATGATTCCCTAGAGCTACGAAACTCCTCACCACTACTCTGAGTATTTAGGCACTGGATGAATAGCTTGAATGTGCTTGAGGAAGTGAGCAGTGGTGCTAATTCTCCGAGATCTGCATTTTATGACACAGAGAAAACATAAAAACTCCCTTCTGCCTTTCTGCCATGTCAAGAACCTAGTCTGAATGGAGGAAGATGGGTGAGCACAAAATGCCTTTTCTCAAAGCCAGAAGGAGGGTTAAGGATGGGATGCCTAGGCTTGGAGCCAAGAGTGAGGCAGGGAGTTGGGAGAGCCAGGGGAGAGCAGACTTCAGAAGCTGGGAGAAAAAGCTGTGCCTCACTCCTTCAAATGAAATATTCCCAAAATAAAGTAAATAACCCCGCCATCTGCTTTTAGTTAAAATATATCAAGAGGTAGTTTGTTGTAATACTTATATGTGAAATGGATTCTTTTAATTATTCTGGTTTTATTTGACTTGAACAGTGCCAAATTCTCCCCAAAGACAAATGGAAAAGATCAAAGTGCTTGTGTGAGGTTTTGAGCACTTCAGTGAGGAGTGAAGATGTCTCCTCACTGTCAGAACATAGTCCTGAGGCAGACTGGTCTGTTATTAAAGACTTATGAATCTCCCTAATATATCTCACAAGGTTTCTGAAAGTAATACCAGATGAAATAATATATTAAAGCTGCTTAATTATTCAATTAGATGCAATCTCTTTTGTACAATACAACGGAAAGATGAAAGCTGTATCTCAGCGATAAATATCTAATGGCTACATTTAATAAACTGTTAAGAAAATTCATTTATACTAAATTTTATTTTACTGGAAATGAGTTGTTAAAAAAGGGGACATTAAATTTTCTTAACCAGGTTTGGAAATCAAGATGCTATTTTACGGGAAAGAGAATCAGACAAAGAAACCTTAACTGTTTTTATATGAGTATTCGTGGCTTTAATACATGTAATCTAATTTTCCCCATCTGAGGAAGCACTTTACAGTCCAGCAGTTAAGTACTGCTAATACAACTTACAGTTGTAACAACATATATGTGAAAAATTTTAGAAGTTTTAACCATCATACTGATAAAATTATCAGCAAATAAAAGCAAACTAAATTTTGGAAAAAAACCCCAAGAATAATTCATCAAGAATGCACTGGAAGCCTCCTCAGGCATGTAAGCCATCTTAAGTACCACCACACATACTTGGCAAACTTGGGAATTTTAGTTCCTGTGTTTTATCAGAAGCAAGGAAATGGAATAAAGCTGCTCTGGTCACCTGCAGCAATGCCAGGAAGGACACCCCAACCATGGAAGGCAGAAAGCTCTCCCAAGAAAGCAGTGGCAAGGTTTGGAATATTAATCCATTAACCCTGCACGCCCACCAGAAACTCCAAAACTGCCTTGGGATGCCACTACAGAACAAAATCCATGCAAACCTCCCTTTCAAAAGAAGGAATTGAGAAAAATCCTGCAGGTCTGTTGGGAGCAGACATTGGTTCAGGGCCAAAGAAAACAGAGCCTGTGATCAGATGAGAAGAAAGTTAAGTCTACTTTCCCTCATCTCACTTCTCTGAAAGGAGACCTTTGAACAGTACAGGGACTTTGGTGAGTCACAAACTTCATCACTGTTTAATTTATCACCTGAAAAATGGGGTAACATAACACTTTCTCAAAAGCTGTCATAATGAGAGTAAATAGCTCACTGTCAAAATACCTTTCATTTATTTATCAAAACACAGTTGAGCTATGCAATCAGGAAAGGTATTATGGAAAAGCAAATTATCATTGCTGTGGCGGGGAGAAGATAGAGACAATATGTTTTTTAAAAAAACATATTAAAATCTCTTTAAAGACGGGGCTGAGCAGTCAGGTATTTTTCAGTTGATCTTGTAATTGATAAATAGCAGATGAAAGGATTTGTGAATTCATGTTAATGATGTTATTAAATACACTATTTCCATATGAGAATGTTTGAACAAAATACCCAAGCAAATATTTTGACAGCTTTGTTTCACACTGAAAAATTGGTAGAAGTGCAAAGAGACAGAAGGTTCCAAAGTAAACCACTCTGCAGCTTTTACTGAAATATGCTTTGAGAGGTGGACTTGTGACCTTCCACAGAATTAATTCAAAGACTTAGAAAGGCAAATAATTTTATTTAGAGCCATAAAGCAGGATTAGAGTTCCCTATTCCATTTTTCTTCCTTTGTTAAATTTAGTGACCATTTATGGTTATGGAAATTAGAAAAGAAATCTCTTTCCTCTGCATAAACTAAATAGGGCAACGGTCAGATTCTGACAGATGGAACAGCTACTGACTCCAACTGAGGAAAATTTACCATGGACCTGAGCCTCCCTTTCTTTCTCCACTCTAGCCATACACCAGTGCTTATCAAAGGGGAAAGAGGAAACTACTCCAAACCCATTCCTTATAGAAAGTACTTTATCCAGGATAATATTAGTAGCAAAACCATAGAAGGTTTGGTTCAGTGGAAGTTGTGTTAGTCCAGCTGCTCTTCCGAAGCTCAGCTGAATGAGTTGCATCATAAGCATTTACTAATTTGGCTGGAAAATCACGCAATCCTTGATGTTTCTAAAATTTCTGAATGAGCTGAAAATGCCACAGAAATACTCGCAACATCTCAGAACTTCCAGCTATAACTAAGCTTAAAAGTCCTAGAACCTGACATATATCAGAACCTCCCAAACACCTATTTTGTCTCTAGAAACCAGAGCTTTTTATCCAAAATGCTGGAAATGGCAAAATAAATCCAAAAATATTTGTAAGTACCTAGGACCTTCACAATTCAATCCATGACTGTGGAGAGGATTTGCTAGAGATTATTAGACTGAAATTATTTTACAAAGTGATTCTGTCCATCTGGAGTGTTTCCAGGATAGTATTACAGATACTGAGAATATATTGCTAAGGTTTGTTTTCTTCCCAGAAATTCTTGGTAAAAATAGCTAAGATTGGCTCTGAGCCACTTAAAAGGGGTTTGTTCTTGTTGTTCTCTCTTTTGGTTGCTGTTTTTAGACTTGTGTAGTAAATGATTCTATTATTTGCCAGCATTACCTTGAACTGACAAGTTTATCTTCATCAGCAGCTCAAGAAGCCTCAGTGCCTGCTCTGGCTCTGGAAGTGTTGTCACTTATAAATCAGCATCATGCAGTGCCTGAGCTCATCTGCAGAGAGCCACAACTTCTTAATTCAGGCTCATCTGAGTGTTAATTTGGTTATTCAGTTTCCAGACCCAAGTATTCCTGCACAAGCACCGTCTTCTGTTCAGTGCCAGTGCAGGCATCTCTTCAACCATCTGCATTGCAAAATTGGATTTGAATGGAAGACCTTTCTTTCGCCATGCACTCTTCACACAAAGTCTGGCTCACTCACTCTGGATAGCTGTATTATTTATAAGTGGAAAAAGACCAGAGATACAGATAAGGAGCAGCAATCTGCATGATCCCACTAAATTAAGAGTAAGATATTCATATGCATCTAGCAAAGCATTGAAATTGTTGTATTAAAACCATAAAAAGCAGCTAACCCAGCAAGAAGTTAATAACAGTTTAAAAGCAATTTCTGCAGAATCTGACATCCTGTGGATGTCATGTGGGGGTTAGAAAAACACTGGCATGTCTCCAACACGTATCTACGTATCACTTGCCATCAAGATACAGAAAAGTGAATGCAGAAGTCAATGACTCTATCACAGGGAATGAAAATCATCGACTCAGGCTGCCACCAGACATCTTGTTTGAACAGGCAGAAGCTGTATGGTGCTGTAACTCAGAGTGTAATGTGACAGTCACAGAATCCTAAATGCACAGTTTGAATAATCAGATGATAATGAGAATACTAACACCTGGAAATGGGTATTATAAAGCCAGCTCTGAAACAGGAGCGTATCTGACTTGCTGCAGCCAGGCTCAAGCAGGATGAGAAACCCTGAAAATGTGTTACAGCTATAGTGGTATATTCATTCCAACACTGTCACTACCACAAAACTCAGTAATAGTTTGAGGGGAGAAAAAAAAAAAATCATTTATTGTTCAGAAAATCCAACGTGAAATCTCAACATTCTACAGCTCAAAGATGAATCCAACACTGTTGCCCACAAAGCAACGCCACAGGGACAGGGAGCAGGGAGGAATCACAGACCCCCAGTCCCTTCTGCGTGGTGCTGGAGGGCAGCTCCAGTAAACCCACATTTGTTTCCAGGTGTCACATTTCCAGAAGGATCATGAATGTGCTGCATCACTGGAAGGGCAGTGAGACTGAGAAACCCAACAGAGCCACAAGCAGGATGTAAACACCAGCATGGGAGAAATTATTTACGAACTGTGGGGCAATACTATGATTTAAATAAACCTTGCTTAATAACAGGTCCAACACAGCAGAACAATTTTTCAGCTTCATATACCCCACCAGCAAGCTTTGTCTCCTGCAGAAGATAAAATGCTTGAACGTGATAACAGAAGAGCTCTAAGCAGCACAAAATCTGTGGAGTGAATACACCCCCTCCACCTCCCCCACCAGAATAAGTGCTGGCATACCGGCACCCTAAAAATAGGAAAGGTGTGGGCATTGCAACAGAGAGCTTTGTAGAGCTTGTGAGTAATGTCAGGGCTGCTAGGGAACTGCAAACAAACCGAGGTGGCTTCATCAGATGCCACTCAGTGTAGCTGAAGTTACACAAGGGAGGGCAGGATAATGATAAGGTAATTCAGTCTCAGCAAGCTGAGACTCCCTGGCCACAAACAGAGACAGTGGCTGCCTTTAAAATGAGGAAAATCTGCCCAAGTATTAACATCAAATGGAAAACCTGCAGCTTTACAGACGGGCTGCTTTAGGTCAAGGAGAGGAACCCCACTTGGAGGCAGGTCAGGCCCTGGTAGAAATTAAAAGTCAAGCAATATAGAAACTTGGAGAAGTGCTAAAACAAATTCACTGATCTCTAGAGTATTAGGAAAAGTGCAAGCCTTTGAAATCAGATATCAACAAGTGCCTGCCCAAGTTCATGTAAAACAGAACAACCCCAAATGCAAATTTATCCTGTATCTGGCTCTGGATTCATGAGGCTTCTTACGGAACTAATGAATATGACAAAATGACTAAAAGCATGTAGGAATAGATTAATTACATCCATACTTAATGCTTGCCCCAGAACCTTTAGCCCTGGGATTATTAAAGCAAAACTATTCCCCTAATCTTTGAGGAAACGCTGCTCTTTCAACCTCAAAGCCCCAATTGTTGAAGGGAGTTCAGGAACACTGCTGTGTCTAATTACAACAGTTTCTCTTAAGTTCACACACTATTTTTGTCACTGGCTAATTGAGATGCATCACTTGAGCAGTTCTCCAACATTTTATGAAATTCAAGATAACTGATGAGCTCAGATATATGCTGCACCTTCCAATCAGGAAGGAAACTCGATCTCCATTTTGGAGAGCGGGGGAAGGAGAAATGCCATTAAATGCTAATGTTAGTTGCTATCTGACCCAAGGAGTCAGTCTCTGGAAGGAAAAAAAAAAAAAAAAAGACCTGTGTATGTTTAGATTTCTAGTTTATCAGTTACTCTTAATATCTAAAAGCTTAAGCTGTTGATTGTGAAACATCAACACCAGTGCCAAGTTTGAAACTAATATCAATGTAGGCCAGCAGTGATGAGAATGACTTAAATTCAGAATCAAGTATCAAAAGCCAGCTAAAAAGGTAACTTATGAGAAGTAAAACAACTTCAAAACATTGTGAATCAACAAAGGAAACTAAATGCGACACAAGCCCACTCAAGGTGCTTTAAAATTGGAAACTGTTTTTCAACATTAATGAGCACGGCTGTGTTTGTGCAGAAGCTCCTCCAATGGAGTCACCTGCCCCAGGAGGGGTTGGATGAATGGGTTTGTGATTTCCTGAAGGGCCACCATCATCTGAGCTGTTTGACAAATCTCAAATGTTGCTGCCTGCTTTAGAGCCCAGCACCAGCCTCTTCCCACTCCTTCAAAAATCAGAAACTTCTGAGTGAACACTTATCTACCCCTTGATTCCCTTCTCCAGATGGCCTCTACTTCAGAAGGAGCAAAAACTTGATATACTTTCTAAATGTTATTTATATTTCTACATCTATATAATATATGACATATATTTAAAAATATCAAACTATAAAAACAAAAAAAAAATGCTTCCAGCAACACCCCTTGAATTTCTGTGTTCTCTGAAAGGAAGAACAACATTTCAGCTTTAAAATCTCCCAGGCTTGGCACTGTTTGTAATAAAGTTTGACTGAGGACCAGGATCTGTTTCCATTCTGCAAACCCAGCAGATAAACAACTGCCCTGGGTTGTCCAGGGCTGTCAGCAGTGCTGCCACCACACTCAGCAAAAACCACCTTGGGATCTGCAAAGTCAGACGATTTCCTCACGCCGTGGGAAAATCTGCCTGTCTCTCACTTCTGTTTCTGTAACATGCCCTTGGTTTGTATTATTCTAGAAGCATCTTTTTACTTTAAAGAAATCTCTGACATTCTCTGAATCTCACCTGAATTCAAATTAGGCAATGAGAAAAATAAGACCTATATAAAGAAAAGTGACACATACTAACAGTATGGCATAAATAATTTCAAAAAAGATTGTACTTCAGCATCTCATTTTTCAAATTTTAGTACATGATAAATAGTATTGCAAGGCTTAGGTAATTCACAGCAATATCCAGATAATATTATCTATTTTTTCTACTTCAGATGATATGAATCTTGTAGTTTCACATTCCTTTAGCGAGGTCTTTTCAGATCTCTCTCTATTCCTTTGATGGGTGATGGAGAAATCCATATGTGCAGATCCATATGGCAATGAACTTTCCAAGCCAAACACAAGAACAGCAGCTTCTAGGGGAGGGTGGCTTGCCAAGACAAACAAGTTCTGCCAACATTTTAACACCACAGAAGGTCAGTTAGGTTATAATTAAACCTAATTACCATTCTCTAGAATTGCAACATCTTTTCACTTGAAGTCACCTAGTGCTCAGAAAAGGATGAATTTTTATTCTAGATTTTCCAAGAATCACGGTAATGAGTCAACCTAATATTCCCTTTAAATCTGAATCATCACTTACCACAATAAAGGAACAAGGCATGTCATCATTAAAAGGAAGAGATTTGAGCACTTTATTTAGCCATTAATACTTCATCTCTCCTGCTTTTCCCTATTCCTCTGCAATAATTGTACAAGGTTTTTTTCTCTTCTGTTCAGTACCACTCTGGGGTTTTTCCATTATTTCACTTTTTTTTTTCCCCTCCTTTTCAGAGTTTTATAACCTTTCTTCTTCAGCTCCCTATTTTTAATCCTCTCTCTATCTTCAGATCTTCCTGCCTGCTCCCTGGGCAAGCTGGGGATCTGACAGCAGTAACTTTTCTCTGCCAACTGCTGCCTTGGAAGAGAACTGTGCTGGGAACCACCTGAACTCATCTAACCAAGGAAAAGATGAGATAAAAATTGCTAAAGCAAAGACTTTTTTTCTCTCCCTCTTTCCTTTTCATACAGGCCAAGAGAAAGTGAGAGAGGGGGAAAAACCAGGAGTCATTCGGCTGCTTTTCCTCCATCAGGAGTGCAAACCTGGTCATGCTCAGCCTGGTTTTGTTCAAATGAGCAAGGAACTGAAAATCCTGGGCTATCAAAGTCACCCAGCTCCCAGGGGAGACCCTTCAGCTCCTCAGGTACAGCAGCTGAGAGCTGCAGTTTGAGCTGGCATCAGCTGCTCCTAAATGCAGCCGTGCCATGTGTGTGGTGACAAAAGCCTCTCCCAGAAATGATAATTTAACCCCTCTGGAGACTGGAAAGCATCAAGGACCATCTCTTTATAGACTCAAGTAACAAAGCTGGAAACCTGGAAGATCTGCTCAACTGTGCCAGCAGTGGGGACCCCAGCAGAGGGGGCACAGGCTGGCAGCGCTGCCAAGGGGAGCCAGCGCCTCGAGGCAGCCTTTGGGATGCGGCTGCACTGCTGCAGGGCTGCTCTGCAGAAGAGCAGGATGCGGCAAGCAGCCCTACCCTGCACACTGCGTGCCTCACTCCCTGCCCTCGATGCTCTCTCCATTAACTCCCCTGGGCTGACAGCACGAGGCCCAGCATTGTGAAAGTCACCCCGCGCCTCGCACAGCTGCGCTCTCCCGCTGCAAACAGTCCCTCAATAAATAAAAACGACAGCTTCAGTTATCATACGGTACATCGAGTTCCACCTGTCCTACAGGAGATACACATGCCATCAGGCAGGATGCCACTTCACTTACCCACTCTTATGTCATGTAAGGCTTTTACTGTGGGTGGGGCAAGCACAAATCCACAGCACTCTTTTGTTTACTTCCAATTATATTAATCTCTTGCATCTATAAGATTTATTTATCCTCCCACAGATTATTCATGCCTGTAGCCCTGCAAAAACATGCAGACTGAAATCCTTCACCTACTCAATATGCTGGGGAGGTTGCAATGGGTTTCCAGAACCTGGATTTTCATTTCCCTTCCCCTGATAGTATATTACCTCTTGGATTCATTTAAATCCAGTTATTTCTTTTGCAGTCTTACTGGGTTGAAAAAAGGTCTGAGGTGTAAGAGGACTAAGCTGTTTTTCTATAACTAATAATGGTTCAAGATGGTCCAGGCACATTTGGGGCTAGAATGGTGACTATAACTATGTTTGCTTGACAGTTTAGCATCTAATGACTATCCCTTTTAAGTCAACAAAATTCAAACTGTCTGTTGCTGAAATAATCCCTCACAATCGATTGCTGCACATACAATCCATAGACTCTGTATGACAAGACCAAATGACAGAGCTGGTTTTCTGTTTCAGGGTAATTTTGTACAGGTTAAGTGAAACTCTAGAATCAAATTTGTTCAAATATTAGTTCAAATATAATTTCATATTCTCCCACGTAACAAGACAGAAATCCATACAGATAACAGTGGAATAACAAGCAAAACCCCACAGCTTGTTCCTTTACTTTCCAAACCTGAAATCTATTATCTGGAGATTCACCATTTACCAGAGCACACATACCAGAGAGCAGGCTGAGCAGATGGTTCAAAGTCAACTGTCAATCCATTTGCAGTTCAAAACAGTGGTGAACTGCTCCAGCTGTTTTCCAGATCAAAAATATTATTATCATTTTGCTATTGCTGCATGCTGAGGGTTACGTAACAAAAATGCACATGTCCCTCTGCCTGGAATGCAATTAATTTCCTCCCTTCCCACTGCGAGTGGTAAGTAACAATTCAGACAGTCTGGATGCTTCAGTTTTGAGCACGGGCAGGGATGCAACCCTGGAATTATTCCACGTGGTAACCCACTATTTGTAACATGCCAGTCTCCTGGAGGTCTTACAGCCAGGGTATATTTTGCAGTTTGGAAAAAAATAAACATTATTTTCCTGTTTATACACTACCTCTTTACTGTCTGTGGGGTACCCTGAGCATTTAGATGCAGTTCTTTAGTCTAACCATAGACTTTGCTTTATGCTGGAATTTTAAGTCTTCTAAAAACTGGGTGAAGGATTGCTTCCAACCTGAAATCAACCACTATACTTGCTGTACACTCTGGTATGCAAAAATCAGGCATTGTACACTATTAACTTCAAAACAGTGGCAAAATCCCATCTTAATCTACAAATATCCAAACATTCTGCAGGTGGTTAAATTCAGACTCTGTAATGCTTAACCACTCCATGGAATTTGCTTATATAAAGAGAACAACTGGAAGTCCTCTGCCTAGAACAGCACACTCAAGAAGCAAAACTCATTTTCTCAATGCAATCTTTTTTTGCAATGTGCCTTTCATCTCTGTAAGTGCAGCTAAGCCCATGATATTTATATAACAACCATAAGATCTTCAGGACAGGAGCTGCCTTTCTATAAAATGTTTGCACCATACTTAACTTCTCTCTGTTGTTGCTGTAACAGAAACACAATGGGGTGATCAACTGTCCTCCAGGGTGTCAACTGAGATGAAACATTAACTTAGTACTTAACTGCAACAATTTCCTTTAATGTGTTATTGCTTGGTACAGCTTGTTCTGGGTTACTGGTTTACAGCTTACTTCTGTAGGCAGCACCTGCAGTGGTTTTACTGTTCTTACCTGGTTAAATAGGCCAGAGCCCGCTCAGATCCTGATGGCTTTTGGGGCTCCACCTTTTTAATGGAGATTCCAGCTTCCCTCATCAGCTGTTTCTCCTTCTTCTTGCGCTCTTTTTTTAATTTTCTTTCCAGTTTTCTCTTTTCCTCTGGAGTAAGTTCTTCCTCTTCCTCTGCAATAAGCGCTTCCTCTTCTTTTGTAGCCTGAAATAATTAACATTTAAATGAAGCGTTTATCTTTCTATAGGAAAGTAAACAAAATATGCATAAATGCAACTAAAGAGAGCAGGTAATATTTAAAATCAGAAGGTTCAGGTTTCATATTTTTATGTTCACTGTAGATCCATCACCTCTCTGCAACGCCCAACTCCCAGAAGTGCAAATGCCGTACTCACGGAGATCTGCTGAACTGCCCTCTACAGATGATGATACTGCTCTGAGCACTGCAGGAACCTAAGCACCTTCCACCTATGTATTAAACACCATTTCTAACACTTCTTGTGCTGTTTGTTCTCCCACACTCACAAACCTGAGGAGGGCATGTGAACAGCAGAGGCTGTTTCAGGGGTTTGGATGTTTTTTCAGCATACACACATTTCAGTGGGAGCAGTACGGTTTCATTAAGATCCCCAGTTTGTGTTTGTTGTGTAACCACACATTTCCCTGGACTGAGAAAACCTTTGTCTGCCAATGCAGAGGCTTCATCTCGATTATGCCAAGGGCAAAGATGTGACAACTTCCTCCTTCATCCAAGATCTCTTGGAGATCCTTTAGCAATCTTGAGGAAACATAAACACAATCTTCAATAAACATACACAGATACACATCTCACAAAGGTTGCAGATAGATTTCTTTAGGTTTGCAGATAGAACAGTTTATTATCCACATCTAAAACCATATAACCATAAATACATGCATCAGTATATCCCAAATGAAAATAAATATTTCACACACAGATGAAGTGCTTTAAATAGTTTATCTCACCATAAACACTGAGTTTACCCTGGAAAATCCAGGGTGAGATTACATGGTGTAGAAATAAAAAGCTGTTCCCTAGCAAGACGAGATTCATTCCAGGCATTCCCAGATGTCTGAGGGAGATACTCGCCAGGTAAGGTCCTCTGCTAGAGCCTGGGACACCCATGGAGGCCAACTGGGTGAGAAAGAAATGCTCTTCCTCCTCTCCCTGCTCCCCTCTCATCTGTTCAAGGAACTGTAACTGAAACCTGAATGCACAAGATCAACTGCTTAACGGCAAGATTGGTTAAAACCCCTTCATAAGTTCACAAATCCTTAGTGCTACATGAATTTGTGTCAGTCGAGTGCTTTCAAACACAAATCCAGACACAGAGCTAAATAAGGTTATTCATGCTGACATTCAACCAAAGAATGTTAAACAAGGCAGTACCTGAACACAATCTTATTTGCCAAAGACACCTGTTAGGGTTTTAAACATTTGTTCAGTGTCAATTCACCTATCATCTAAACTGACTCATCTTTTCAACTTAAGAAAGGTTAAGAAAGCAGAAATCAGAACTAATGGAAGTAGGACACTAAAGTGGAGTTGCTTTTTCTTGTTTAAAATACTTTTTAGGTACTTTTACGGAAAAGCCAGTATTCATTGCAAACACATGCAAAAGAGCAACATATGTTGCATTAGAATAGAAGACATTTTATAGTTCATGCTGAGAACAAAATAATATTTAGGGTGAAGGTAGAATTGAATCGTTACACAGGAAACAACGTTTTCATTTGAAAAGCCACCCTGGTACTTACTAAAATAACAATCCAGCTACACAAAGCCCTAGAAAACACTGAGGGTGGTCATTTATAAAGTGTTTGTAAAAGATTACTACAGCAGCTGTCCAACAGACGACACACTACAGTTAATCTTCTTTTAAAAATAATGTAATGAATTTGTTTACTTTTCTGTGAGCCATGAAGCTTTCAAATAAAGTGACTGTGGCACATCATTAGAGCCAGTCTGATAAAGAGGCCTCTGCTTCTTCATACTTACAGTAAATGCATATCTTGGTAACTTCCCTTCCCCCCCCCCCCACATTCCTTGCATTATCAAAAAGCTTTTTATCCTTCTCCCTGACCACTCCATTAAAAACAAAACAAGTTGCTCTCTCCCTGTAGGTCCCAGTATAAATACCAAGCCCTAACAGCATTTGTTTCCAGCATGGATGGGCCAGGGGCTGCCTGGCACAAGAGCATTGCTCTCCTGCAGGGCTGTCCCAGCAGGAAAGAGTCAGGATTTACAGCTGGGGGTACCTTCTGCTGGCCCACAGCATCATCCAGGGAAAACTGGATACCTCAGCATCTGCCTGAGACTCCCAGCACAGAGTGCTCACAACAGCTCAAACAACTTCTCTAGTTCCAAATGTACTTTTATCCATCCATGTCAACTTGATTAACTTAGCAGGATGTGCCACAGTCTGTCCTAGACTGGGTTTTAATTTGAAAACCGCAGGTTTCACGTGCTTCAGAAAATATCTGCATTTGTTGGTACAGTCCTTACTGAATCTGAGGGTGATTTTATTGCAATTTATATTCAAAGAAAAACCCCTTCCCCCAAACCTGGGGACATGAAAGAAAACAAAACCAAACCTTCCACTGGGATTTAAATTCTGGTTGTATTTATTATTTATTAATCTATTGATGCATCTCTCCTTTCCTTAAATCAACAGCCTGAGTTTTCAATTTAGTTTTCCCCAAACCATTAGTGTGATTGTTCGTCTGGAAGATGTTTGTGACCCATTTGGATTAAGAGTTTAAGTGTTATGTCATTATTTAAACAAAAAAAACCCCAAAAACAACCAACAGGAGTTCATTGTTTTAAGGTCATAAATATCCCAGGTTGTCTCCTTCTATATTTATAAAGTGACATCACAATTTGTAGCGCTACAATTTAGCTTTAACTACAACATTGTAAAGTCCCTATTTGAGCGTGTGAGACACTTGTTTATTGACATGATAAATTTAAACCACATGCACACAGAAAAACAGAACACTTGCTTATTTGCAAAGCCTGCTGAGAGCTACCACACCACCTTGGGTTGTGGGCTCATTAGATCTCAACCTAAACAAGGTCAGGCCAGGTCAGCACACTTGAATGAATGACATTCAGAGGAGAGCCAGTGTTTTCTCGTGATTAAGGAGGTGGGAGTCTTCCACTTGGAAACTTTCCAGAAGGCCTGAAAAGGTGCTAAAAGGGATATTGCCACTGGATGCCATTTTTTGAGCAAAAGGCAGACCCCCAAATCTTTCACACTTACGCTCATAAAAGCCCATGTCAGCTTTGCAGAGGCACGGAGATATGAGCTCAGGCACTCTCTAGCAAATTCCCAACGTTTGTATCATACCATGTCCATCTGCAGGCCAAGTGCTCTGGGTGCCAATACACTGCCTTTTCATCAATGCCAGCCTCCAACTTTCTGAACTGCGTGTAAATATAGCAATATGCTCTAAATAGTCCAAGACATCTGACTCAAAATAGCTGGAGGCTTCAGCTGTAGCGCTTTTGGATACCGGTTAAAGTTTTCCATCATTCTTTGCAATCTGGAAATATTGCACAAATTTGAAACATTTTATAAATGGTCTTTAGAAGGGAGCTGACAATCATAAATGGGGAGCCAGCTCACACAGAAGGGAAGTGTTTAATACTATAAAGCAGCCCTGCTAAGCAATACAGAACAGAGAAATAGAACTAGAACTGCAAGAGAAACCAGCATAAAGATGTACAGGTTCTCTTGAAGACACTCGGCCCCCTTTTTTTTTTTTTTTGCTGCAATGAGAGTGGAAGAACTAAACAGGTGTAAATTTTGAGGGTAGTTTTTGTCTCTGCATAAAAGCTTGTACTGCCAGGGGACTGTGAACTGCAATAGCTGAGCAAGCAGCACCAAGATGGGAATAACAGCACTAACAACAGCACACCAATTGTGTTGTGCTTCCGTAGAGCACTAAGTGCATTTTTAAATTTGTTTCCAGTCCTTGATGGCCTCACACTTAAGCAGAACTGAAGACATCTAAAGACTTTTGTTCCTCCTCCTCACTCCTTCAAAATTCCCACATCTGCATCCCTGGTTGTCCGTTGCCAGCACAGAATAGTATTGACAGAGTCAGAAACTCTGAGGAATTGCCACAGTGAACAGAATACCGTGAATAATACTATGAATATATATGAAATTTTGTCTTTGGGATTCATCTCTGTAGGTCTGAACTTCCTGCCTGGTCAGGGTTTTGGCTTTGCTGCCAAACCTATAGAAGGAGCCACAAACCAAGCCACACCACCAAATTCACTGTTTATTAGAACCAGTGAATCCAGCTCCTCCAAAACCAACAGACTTTTATCCTTTCCTCCCAGCACTGCACCAGAAGTCTGTACAACAGCAAAGCAAGCAACAGCAGAAATTCAAAGGAATAAATAACAGTGACAAACGTATAAAAAGGGCGTCAAATTTTTGAACTCTGGAGAGTTCAAAATGGAGGGGAAATCGATTTTATGGCTTACTTCATAGTAGGAGCATTGTATTGCCTTGTTTGTTCATGAAACTCATGTTATTTCATAACTTCTAACATAGAGAAATGTCAAAAGGGGCTTTGTTCACTGACCAAGAGCTACTGACACATCACGTAATGGCTTCTCCTTAGGAGCAGCCTTTTGCCCCCCAAATGCCCCGTGAACGATATCAGCATGCAAAACGTCCTGCTTCTGCCTTGCACAATACACATGAACCCAGATAAATAACTGGCCATCTGCCAGCCTAAAAACAAAAAGCGGAATCTATAAACACAGATCAAAACCCACAGAGAAGAAAGGCTGGCAGACCCTTAGACACAAGGTTCATAAAAGAAAGATTGACAAATTATTTACTATCCAAGGGCTGGCCAAAGAGTTGTGCTACAACTACAGCTAGAGAATTTGCATAGAACAGTTCAAGGCCATACTGAATTTAAATAATTATTTTCTATCATTTAGTATCCCATGAAAAGAAGTAGTATGACCAGAGGGGGCATATGAAATTTCATTTCATTGTGCAGAAAGCAAATTTTCAATGAAAAGCAACATGTAGAGGTACTCTTTATACAACATCTGTAGCACTTATAGAGGAAGACGTTTTAGAAATTATATACTGCTCAAAGAAAAACACATTTTTTTTTTCATAAAAGCTAGGTGTTTGTAGAATCTCAACTCCTCACAACAAAAAAACTGGCAATAATTTATATTAAACTGATTAAGAAAGCTTTCTGTAGATACAACCCAGGCAGAGAAGTCTCAGACAAGTTCTGCAGGAAACCAGATTTAAGTAAGAACAGCCTTTTTATCTTTCTGCTCCAGGAAAGGATTCTTTTTGTGGTCATGTAAATGGTTTTTGTTTTTTGGTATTTTTTTTTAAAGCCTCCTTGTGTATATAGCCAGAGTATCTCAGGAACATGAGTGATCAGGTAGCACTCTAAACATGCAGCTGTAATTTAGAATAGATGCACCTTGACGAGCTTGAAACCTGGTTTAATTTACAACTGTGTGATCTTTGCATGTCTCAGATTTACAGCCAGCTGTGAAGAGCACATAAAGTGTTATCATTAGCAACTGCTGAATAAGAAGAAATTGAACAATTTACTAAATTACATGAAAGCGTTTACAGGCACACAGAATACACAACTTAAAGAATGCAGCTTGTTGAATTCCACTTTATAGACTGTTACTCCTATAAAGTACATACTCATGTGCTGTGGCAGATTAAGTTCTAAGGCATAAATTAGGATCGTATTGTATTTCTCATTTTCCTCCACCAGTATCACAGCCCTGAGTACAACAGAAATACTCGAGACACCACCATAACTGCAGACTCGGGGAATGCAGTTTTGCTTCATTTGCAACTACAGTACAGCCAGGAATGTTCACATATTTGTTGAAGGATTTTGCTTACTCCCCTGCTCTTAATTAAACTGTGTTAAGCAAGCAGGAGAACATGGAACTGAAAAAAAAAAAAAAAAATTAAAAAAGGAACCCCCTTGGAAATCATTTGTATCCACATCCCTGTGGCTTACACACAGCCCCTTTAACCCCTCCCCAGAAACGCAGAGGAATTTTAATACAAGGAGCACGAGACTGTCGCAGCACTCAGCGCTTTCACTGCCACCAAAGTCGCCCCCTTTAGCGGTGCTGACAATTTCTACTGAGGCTTAAAAAGGCTTTGGGCTGTGAGAGGAGGTAGAAGCAGAGCAGAGGCTGTTTTGAAATCCTTGCTGGAGAATTAGAAAAAAAATAAATAAACCAACCCCAAACCACGAGCTCGATCTCCTCCAATGAAAGAGGTACCACAGGGTGTAGGCAGGTTGCCAGGCGAGCTCGGCAGCGTGACCGCACTGCATTGAGTTTCTTTAATGAAAGCCAGGAAAGAACACATTACACAGTGTTTCTTCTGAGAGCCAGCGAGCCTCCAGTGATTGAAATCAATAAAAACAGTCGGCAAGGGGCCCAGTGGGGGAAGAGAGAAATCTCCACTACAGCATTCAGTTTGCTTTCCACTTTCTCCCTCCCCCTCTAAAGTTAAACTCCGAAGATCACCATGACAAGCTACTTCGCTTCCAGCGCTGGGAAGACGCTGGTGGGGATTTAAAGGAAGCGAGTGCTTTCCTTCGCCTCCCTGCCTTCGCTCTCCCCCCAGCACGAAGGAAATAAAAGGCTTGCTTGGAATTTGAATCCCGCCAGGAAAAACTTCATTGGACAAGTGCACGGTTCTGCATTTCAGGAAAGGGATGGATTTTACGGTCAGAGAATGCTAAAAGGTGAGCGGGGGAAGAAAAGCAGCAATCTGATCCAGTCGGAGCCCACGAAGAGGGTAGGATGTCCAAGCCGGTGGAGGGGACCTGTGGTGCTGCGGGAAGGACTGCGAGCAAGTGCCTGGGATCATCCACATCCTGAGGCACCTGGAACCTTGGGAACACGTGACGGACACACCAACCCAGGTAAGCAGAACCTGCTTCTGACAATCCTCTGTCCCAAAAGCCGAGAGACCCTCCTGCTCTAGCCTGCAGTCTGCCCCACGTCCGCCCTCGTTAACCTCGGGCGACTTAACGCTAAGCTTGTCCCGTCTGAGAACCGTGCCAGGCCACTAATCCTCACTGAACTATAAACCGTGCACAAAAGCCCTTTGTTTACCCGTTTTGTGTTGAATTTGCGAGCTGACAAGGTAGGACAGGGCCACTGCCCAAGTGGAGCCCCCCCAGGAGCTCCCGCTCCACGGCGGCCCGCTCGGAGCAAGGGAACACGGCTGACACCGCACGCTGGAGCTGCCTGTGATCTGAGAGCGCGCCAGTAATGGATTTCTAATATGGTCCATATTTATCTATTTTATTTATGTATTTTAATCACCATAGCAGCCACATACAGAACATACTTGCGCCGAGTTCCATGTGCTGCTCTGCACCGCGACTCACAGCAGCGTGCATGCATGGGGGGCTAGGCTGATTGTTTTGTCAAAAAGAACTTGGCAATTAGTCGTCGACACAGCCAAGGGGGATTTCTGGCACGCTGTTTAGGAACGACCGACACAGGTTTATGCAGCATGTGTGTATTTGCAGTTAGCCTACTGCAAACAGGCTTTATCCCAAATAAAAATGGAGAAGGCGCAGGTAACAGCTGTAGATCCCAGCACTCTCCTCAAGTTTTTGGCCAACTTCAGATAATTTCTGTAGACCTCAGTGAAACACAGGTAGTGAAATCAAAGCCTGCTTTCCACAAGGCAAGCAAAAATAATGATAGCTACATCTCTCCTCCAGCAGAGGCAGGAATTCACTGGGACAGATAATAAATAGTTGCCTGTGGAGCAAGAGCAACAATGCTTGTCCCCCTCATGCTGGTCATCATGAGATGTTGACAGCAACACACATGCTCACTGCTGGAGAGGGCAGGGGAGGGACTGGATGCCTCCAATTCCACTTAAATGTTTCAGAACCTCTTTATCAAAGTCTGAAGGTAGAGAGAAGAGACTTCCCAGCATCTCCAGCTCAGTACCAGCAGACAGAAGGCATGAATTTAGTACAACAAGTGCAGATGTGCATCTGCAGGTGCAGCGTTGCTCTTTCCTTGGAAAACATACACTTTTAAAGGGTCATTTTGTTATTTTCACATCACACAGAAATGGATGACTCACCCACATAAAGAATGACCTGGAGAACACCTCCATGACCAAAAGTAAAGGGCATAAGTTGAAGCATGACATGTTCTAATAAAGCTATGAAAATAGCTGAGGCAGTGTTTTAATAGTAAAAAGTTTCTAGACTAATTTATTAATCCAGTTTTGAACTTTTCACACAAAACTATCACAAAATTATAGCTGAAGGTGTAATTAAAGAACAGTAATTTACAACAAAAAACCAAAGCTACGATTCATAATAGAACAGGACCCTACATGAAGTTCTGGGCATACCCACAGACCCACAATTCATTTTGCAGAGTCAGTTCTCTGTTTTGCCTCCCCAGCACAGATCCTTTGCAGAAATGACAGCACCTTCATAGCTCAGGAATCACAGCAATCATTCCCACACCAATCAACAAGTCTGCTTTGCACTGCTCTTGGAGCTAAATTTATCCCTATGCAGAGGAACTCATTAAAGTCTTTACTTAACATTTCAGACAAGGAAAGCTTAGGTGGGACTTACACAACACTTATCGCTTGTACTGACATTCCTCAAGTGATATTCCTCCCCATTACTCTCTCAGCAAAAATAGAAGTACTATCTTTAAAGTGTGGGATATTTTTGTTCATAGTGATGCATTTTCAGAAGCCAAGTGGCATGAGTGACCACTGTTAATGGAATATGTTCTTTTCAAACACACAATATAGAAAGAAATGTATTTTCTTGATCAGAAGTTGTGATCAAATACAGATATTCTGGCAGCCACACCAGGGTTTTTCAGTCCTGTCAATGTTATTAAAGCCAATTCTGTGCACAGTGTCCTATCCTTCAGACTCTCCCTCTGGAAAATCTGGAAGAATCCCATGTTACTTTGCTGAGTTGGGTACAACAGAAAAGAACGACTGGGAACCAATTTTTCACATTTCTACCAGTCTTGGAGGTCCCATATCATCAGGAGTGCTTTGTCCTCAATGAAACACATCTTCATCATAATCAAGAGTTCTTAATAGTTCATGCCAATTGTCCTCATAGCAATGCTTGTTGGTAAAAGAGCTGTTTGAAAGCAGTCCGTAAGGTTTTGAAACAGTCAGAAATATCGATGGAAGTATTTGAAAGATGGAAGGACAAACACTTTGTTTTAATGTCCCCCATTTAAGTTTTTACGAAGGAAAAGACCTGGGATTATAAAAACCAAGTTGAATGGTCATTCAAAAAATGCTGAAATTCAGCAATAAAGGTGCCAACACCAGTCTGTTGAACAGCTGGATAGCCTGTGTTCAGTGAAACAATATTCATGCCTGCACTGGGGGAAAAAGAGTGTTGCCATCCCTCTCAAATGAACATGATCTGACACTTCTTGAATATGGTAAAGCTTCAAGGTGTCTCCTTTCCTATTTATACCAGCGGTTCATGTTCACAGTGCTGGATTCACTCAGCTGAGTATATTTAGTTTGCTCAGTCTCAAATTGACAGCTTCTCTGTAATGTACCCATTCTGACTTAAAAATGGAACATAATTAACATACAGCTGGAGAAGGACATTTTTGCCATTTATGGGAAAGATCAGTGAAGCTGAATACTAAATGTTAAGTAGAAAATAATGGTTATTGATATGTAGGAAAGGTGGTTTTCCCTACAATTCCAACAGGAATCCTTATATTTGACTTAGGGAAACATTTTCATTAAAAACAAGGTCAACAAAACCCAGAAAAAAAAACTTCACACCTTCTTGCCAACAAGTTGTCACTGTCTTCAGCTGCAGAGTTAACAGGATGTATAGGTACAGGGAAACAATGTCCTGGGGCATATACACTACTCTCAAACCCTCCATATTCTCCCAGACCTAACAGAACTTTTTTCCTCATTTCATAATAAAAACAGCACCTTTTTTAGTCAGTTATACCAAGATCATCATCAAAACCTAGCTAAATATCCCAGAATGAGTTTCACCCATACCTGAATTTATATACACTCAGCTGCACACGCACATGTAGGCAGGAACACGCAACTTTCATTTGAGGTGAACAAGACCCAAGAGAAGACACTCAAGAAAACACAGTGGGCAGGATTCATTTCTTTAGCAGAATGTGATCATTTCATGATTCAATCACCCTAAAATAGACACCCACGAGCACACTGTCCTGCACCTTCATCCTGAGCATAAGGGTATCAACTACCTCAGCATACGTCTTGCCTCTCAGTTTGCTTTACAATGGAATAAATGGTTGGGGAGACAGAGAACTGGACCCTCAGTTTGGTTTTGAAAAGAGAGACACCTTTAAACAAAATAAGGAAGAAATGTGATGGGCATTACTAATTTCTGCATTTGACTTCCTGCTTAGTGATAACCAGAGGTGGATGATTCAGGTTGTGACAATTAATTTGTGTGAAATGATCCTTCTTCTAAATATATATAATTTCCACTAAAAGACCTCTGAACACCTGTGTGCAGAATTTGAAAATGTTTAAAGAAACAAGTACCTTAAAGCTGTGCTATAAAACTGTATTTCAGGCACAGCTCAGTTGCCACTGAACATTCTGTTTCAAGAAGTTCCTTCTCAAGGAGAATGGTAAAGGAGGAATGTTTTTAAGAGTTGGCATGAATTACACAATCTAACTTTCCTTCAGGTCTGCGCACTGCTCTTCAAATCCCCATGAGCAAGTGCAAGTGGTACTTAACATGACTGGCAGGGAGAAAGAATTTGAGCTTGTTTTTAAGTTTGAAACGGCCTCCTGAAAGTTCCTTAAGAAAATTCCCTCCATAATTTTGAAAGTCTCTAAAAAATAAAGTGCAACCCATTCCAAAATCCTATTTATTTAGCAACGCTCTACATGCTTTCTGCTCTTGTGAGCTCTCTGGTAACTATACAACTATGATACCAACTTTTAAGCTCTCCAAATTTATCACACAGCTGAAAATACTGAAATGACATCTGGTTTTTATAGCATCAGGTGTGCCTTCATTATGCGTTTGTGAGGCAGAGCAGAAAATTGGAAAACAATTATGATTTAAGAAGCTAAATTAAAACCTGTTGACTGTTCAGTAAAAATGCTCCATAAAACCTGTTTGTATTCCAGCAGACCACACTGAAAAGTATTATTGTAAAAGCAGCACAAAACAGGATGTTGGTGGTGTTTGCTTATTTTGGAATTAAGACATCTAGCAAGCTATCCTAATATAAAATTGTATTAATTTATATTTCAACAACAAATAGCTTAAGCATATGTATAAAAATAGAATTTACATGGACAGAATTTACAACTCATGATAGTTTTAAAGCCAGGCTTTACCTGCTGAACTTACATTTTACATCTTTGATTAACCAAGTATAAATACACCAGGAAACAACAGCTGCACACATAATTTTAAAGTTAAGTACAAAACAGAGTGGATAATTACAGGTGGAATAATATGTGAAATACAAGAAAGCCTGGACCCACCAATGGGAGGATTAAGTTTATCACATACCTGTTCTGTTATCATGTAATTTTGCAGGGATCAAAAGAAAGCTTTAAGATAGGAACAACAAGGAACTTCTTCATGGCACACAGGGCAGCACAGGACTGGAGATGGTCATTTGAAAACACAGATGGTCAAAGGTAAATGTTTGAGTTGTTACTGAACCAAGAGTCAACATTTCCATAGTGCATAGGGATAATGGCTACAGGGGGATTAGACTGCAGAGCTTTGGAAGTGAAGTAGTTTGTGCCTAGCAAAAAAAAAAAAAAGAAAAAAAAAAAAAAAAAGAGAGAGAGAGAGAGGGAGAGCATAGGAAGAGAGAGATTAACAGCAAATGGAAGGTCCACCTCAAGGGAAATCCCGATCTCCAAAACAAAATTTAAAAAAAAGTAACTAGTCTGGAAAAAAGCCAAGATGTCAGAATTCACTGTTGAATGGCAACAGAAAAGCTTCATATTTCTTTTTGTAATTGCAAACAATAAAATATACTTTGAAACAGAAAAATTCAACTACAATTAAAATGAAAATATTTTACCTTAATGAGAGATATTCCATTATTGTCAATGTGAGATGAGCAAGCAGTTATGATGCTTCTCTGCTGAGGACTAAAGTAAAAGTCAGTATGTTTCCTAAGACATGTTAAGTAAAATTGCAATCTCGAAACAAAAAAAAAAACTCAAACAAGTCTCACAAAGAAATTTCCTCAGCTTTTCTTTTTTAAAACTTTCTTTAAAAATTAATACTTTCCCTTGTAATGCTGGGAGCTAAAATTGTACTGGAAGGTCAAAAGGTGGAAAATGGAGATAAGATCTCCTGCCAGGGATGCAGGAAGCATGGTTACTGAAATGTGAAGTCAAAGAGAACAGGGAACACTGGAAAAGTTAGGAAAGCCAGGAAAATCTGTTTTCTTATTAAGATAGCAAAGACAAAACATTGTACTTCCTGCAAAGATTCCTCCAGATTAACTGAGTGAACTCTTCAGGTATTTAAGACTTTCCTAAAATCTGTCACTGAACCTTAAAAACTTTTGACTCCAAAAATTCCAAAGCAGTTTAGAAGCACTGGCTTATCTCCCCCACTATACACGACCAACCAAGCATCCAGGAACAATAAATGGTGCAAATTCATGACAGATTCCAACTTCTTCAAGTTATAGAAAGTTGTCACAACCAAATTTATATAGTTTAAGTACTTGATGACTTAAATCTGCCATACCTTATGAACAACAGGAATAAAAAATCTGAAATAAATACATGAAATTCATGAAACAGGGCCAGCAGCAAGACGAGGAGAGATTGAGGTTGTGCAGAATGATGGTAGACCTGGGCCCTACAGCTTCCACACAATGTAAAGCTGAGCTTAGCCACCAAAGGAATTCTGCAGGAGAGGAACAGTGAGCAAAGTTCCGAGGAGTAGGTAATAAAAGTCTGCGTAACATTTTTCAACTCTAGTTTTTGGTTATTTTAGGGCATCTGAGATTTTAGAAAGGTACCATACTGTGGTTTAACTACTGCAATTAACATATTTTACAGTTCTGGTCTATGTTTTCTAATGTTTAGGTACATGATTCAATTCTAGTTACAGTCAGGATTTCTAAATTTCAAGTGTTTTTAAGCATCAGCTGAACATTCTATTACTGCATTGCTGGGCTAGGCTTGGCCAAGGGTGAGATGTTGTGGTTAGCAATATCTGATGACTGATCTGAGATGCAATTTCATAATTACTTCAAGGATTTCTGCTGCTCTAAAGAAGGCAGTGGGAATTATTCGAACAACCAGAAAAAGAAGAACAGTAATATATACTGAGTATTCAAACAGCACACAAAATGGAGAGAAATGCATAAACTCTGCATACAGGAGGCCCTCACTGGCAAAATATATAGAATGTTCTTAAGTTGACAGTTTTATAACACTAAATGGTTTCGCAAATGAAATCCAAACAAAAGAGCAGAGATGTACTCTAAATCACTCAGCAATTGCTGCTTCAAGAAACCAGCAACCACTAACTCCTGCAAACAAAACCAGTTGCCTTAGGAAAGCCTAATGAATGGGAAAGATGTCAGAGTTTTTGTTGTTCTTCTTTCAGCTTTATTTTTCTATATTCCTGAATCTATACACATAATGATTCAGTTCACCCTGACAAATACTGTATAACCGACTATCAATCACAGCAACTTTTTATATGTTGAGAGCAGTCAGATACCAAGTGATAAAGCGAGTTCAGGCAGAGGGCATATGTTAAGCAGCTGTGAGTCCTTCACTCTGTCTGTAACCTAAAAGCTTAATGTCATTACACAGAGCTCTGATTTCTTCCTTGCCTGCCTTACACTAGAATACCCACATTATATAGAATGGAGATTATTAACTTAATGGAAGAAATACAGCCACATAGTGACTGCAGTGGAACAAACAATGTGCTTATAAATTAGATGGAGCATATTCTGCTTAGAGTGAAAGATTACACAACCAAATGCTTCTATTTGGGCCCTTTAAAGAAAGCTTTACACTTATGAATAAAAATCTCAGGTAATAGTTTTAAGCAACAATTTAAACCTGCATGAGTCAGTACTGCTGCCAAAAGACACACTCTCCATCTTCTCTCACCTCTTCCATGGCACAAGTGTTTGCACAGTTTTGTAAACGCATTTTGGTGAAAATTACCTCTCTGTCCCCTCACAAAGGTTACCTTAATACTGAATCAGTTTGTTAATTTGATTCACTGTGAACATTTCTGCCAGCAAAAGGAGGAGGTGATAGAAAGGTGGAAGCAAGTGGCTGTGCAGCTTGTGGGATCCCATTTTTTGCACCCTCTGGCTGAAGACAAAATTCCTTAAAATAAACATAAGTGTAAAATACGTAATGTTGCTATGTGTATCCTACCTTTTAGATACTGGGGTGATGAACTGCAGCTTGTCAACTCTCAAATTACCACAGATCATTTGGTATTTGTTGCTCTTTAGTAGCATCATGCATTGCTGTTTTGGGCTTTCAATTATTTCCCTCTAATTTCAAAATGATGGTAGAGGTCTAGTTAAGGCAGAAAGCAAAATTTTTGCTTCCAAGGGCCTGAACTCAGTTTTTTTGTGTTATTAAAAAAAACTATAATTTTGATTTCTTACAGACACAAGCAAGTCAATTTAAAAAATGGCAACAGACAATCAGTATAGCAAATAATAAATGTCTGACAGTGTACAGGACTCACATTTCCACAATGCTGAGAGTATTTGTATAAAAGGGGAGTTTCCCTCTGTTTCTTCATCCTCTCAGGTGAGCTGCTGGTTCAATTAGTTTCTCCTCTGGCTGCTGGAGCTGTGACTCCCTGATCTACAGTGTTTCACTGTCTGGCACAGACGCTGGTTACCTGCCCATCAGGAACTCTGAGGCACAGCCAGGGAACAGACAGGCAGCTTCCACTGGAGCTGTCAAGGTTTTGTAGCCATTTCAAGGTACAACCCCAGTGAGAAGATGCTGGTTTCCTTCCTGCAGTGTCCAATGAGAAGGAAAACCCCCTCCACTCACTAGCTACCCACCACTGCTCAATAAACACATCAGAAACAAGTCTTCTGTGGCAAAAATTCATGGGTTTGCTTGCTCATTCTGGAGTGGGTAATGGCAGCAGTCAATTATTGTTCTGCTCCAGCAGTTTAACAGATGATGACTGAGTTCAAAATGAAATTTCACTTGTATCATTTAGCTAATTAAACAAATAAATGCTGCCATCTACTAATAACTCATACCTGCAACTTCATTACGATACCTAATATAATAAAGAAAACAAGTTATCTTCATATACTGTACAAATAAAAACATATTGCAAGATGTGGTCAAGGCAGTTAAAGAACAGCAAGTGTTGCCATCCTCTGTCCTTCCCTTTGCATTTCCTTTTGGACTTGCATCACAACATTCAGTTAAGCAATGACTCAAAGCAAGTGGCCTGCTAGGAATTAAGCTCTAGCAATCTTCAAAAAAAGCCTCACAGTTCTGTAAACAGAACATCCAATAATCACCCAAGTCGAAGCTCACAGAGGGCACACACTGTGATAGGAGACACTACAAGCAGAATGGAACAGAGCAATCGTAAGAATTAACTGAAATTTTGAAATCTTACTGCCAAAACTTTAATTTGGTCTACTTAAAACTCTTTGTCATATGCAAAAATATCTTTGGCATATCTGTGTGTCTCAGAGTCCACTCCTGCTATTAGCTAATTAGTACAAAATCCTACCCTAACAGCGTGAAAAAGGAGTCACAGCTTCTACTTCCAGAGCAGAAAGAGGAATGGTATCTAATACCAGTGATCTTAAAGCATAGTCATTGAATTAGAAGTTAATTAGACACCTAAATTGAGAATTTCCACATGGGAACTGTGTTTATTTAGTGCCAGGACAGACTGTTCTGCTTTCTGAACCCACACACATAGAAATGTGTTTATCTCAAATTCAAACTAATGTTCTACTATCAAGTTATGTTTCTGCCAAATATATATATATATATATATATATGTACTTCAGCCAGTCAGTGTATCTACAGAAGCAAGGACTTAAATTTGACACAATGGCGTGACTTTCTCTTAAGTAAACCGGTAAAATAAAAAGACTGTGAATTTCCACAGTTAAGTTGTTTCATGAAGAACTAAAAAAAACCCAAAAAAAATCAACATTTGTCTGACTTATTTTCATGGCAAGGGTCTTTTATTTTGACCACAGTACTTAGGGTCATCACTGCAGAAGTCATGACACAGAGAAGTGTTCAGGTACAAAATGTCTAATTCTTCAAACATTTGGTTAATTTGTTTTCTAAACCTAAAGAAATATTTGATCAGTTGAACAAATACTTGAAATGCATTTGGCTAGTTATCTATTTAGAAAGAGAACAAATTTATTTAAAAGGGTTTCTTTTACCCTTTGGTCACCATAGAACAAAAGTTAAATTGAGCTCACAGCATTTTAGGAGTTGTAATTTTTTTTTATTTTTTTTTTAACCTGGTCTCGGATTAGACCTACTAGGAGATTATTGCTGTCAGGACACCAGTGATAATGGGAAATGTTTTAGGAATAGGAGTGTTTTTAACAGGAAAAGACTTACATGCTGTAAGAACTGATATGGCAAACCACTCTTCCTTTACCACTTAAGTAAACAGAGCTGGTTTAGGATGTCTATGTCATTTAAGTGAAAGGAACACACATTTGACAGTAGGAGCATGCATATTAAAATCTATGCAAAATTTCTGAGTAACTACAAAAGACAAAGTCTAGAGAAATGAAAAGTGCAGTCATATCAAGGTTTGTTTTCAGTTTAAAACTGGCACATGATCAAAAGACTTGAGACGCAGTTGTTGCTTGCAAATGGATAATTAGCCTGAAACACCTCTTAAGCTGTTCAGCCAGTAAATTTACTAGAAATAAAAGCAGAAAAAGATCTAATACAGCTCTTCTTACAAGCAACTGTCAAAGAGGTTTTTTAGGCATTTTTATCTATTCAAAGAGTAGACCTACTGCCAAACTGCCTGTATATCTTTCCTTTTTAAATAAAAAACTACTTTAAAACAATTTTGGGAGGTGTCAGAAACATAACCCATATAATAGAGCACAGAGACCTCTAAAGGCTTCTGAAATCCTTCATCCCTAGTAAAAGCCTTGTATCTTTCATTACTTTCCTTTTAGCTTCCTAGATTAGGGTTTGTATTTGGATTTCAGTCAAATTAGGCTTAATGTTCCTGGTACTGTCATAATTTCAAATATTTATGATTTTCCCAGTTCTGTCCCAAAACTTTTAAATTGTCCGTCTTCCTTGCAAAGTTACGTGGTTGCAGTAGAACACCAACTGCAGGTTCTCTGAAATTCATCTGAAATTACACTGAGGAAGATGCCATTTGTGAATTCTGCTTTAGCATATGTTCAGTATATAAAGTTATTTAAGTGCTGTACAATAAATAACACAGCAACATAAGCTTTCAACACATTTGGAAGTAGAGTCATAAAAACAGTCTTGTTTTGGCCAAAGTGCAAAAATTTATTCGCAACAAATGTTGCAAATAGGAAGCCACAAAATCCACTACAAAGACAGACAGTTCCGTAGCATTTTTGTGGCTCTTTCTCCAGAGTGATAATCAGAATTTTAAAAACTAGGCCATGTAATACCTGACCTGTTTGGTTCTCAGTGCCTTTTGTAGCCGTGTCCCCACGCTCAGCTGTAGATGAGACCCAGCAGCACAAGGAATAAGCCACAGCAGCACTTCTGGGCCTTCATTAACACAGAACCCAGGGTACAAAGGGCTCCACAGCAAGTGGAGAGGAAAATGGGTTTATGCTATCGGTACAGGCAATACGTTTTGAAGAGCTGGAGTGACTCCACAGTAATTAACTTCTTGGGATAATCGCTCACAGAGTAGCTGGCTTGTGGTGACTCCCAGGCAGGGATCTTGCAGAAGTGAGTAATTAGAACCTATTACAATAAGATTAAGATGTCTTTGCCTGAACAAGCATTGGATGTAGCATCATCCTTCAAGAAGAATGATGGGTGAAGGTGTTTGCTGCACTCCCACCAGTTCTTCTGGAAACTCTTAGGTGGAAACACCTCTGACAAAGCTGCAAAATTCATTCAGCGCTCGTGGGGACATTCTTGAGTTACACACGTGTGCCCACTTGATTGTGCAGTTGGTTGGTTATTTCAGGAACACATTGAGCAGGGCAGGTACCACTTTGGGTGGGAAGATCTCCAGGGGTAGTGACAGGAACACTGCTCCTGGCACATGATGGAGCACTTTGCCCGTGTCTGTCGCCAAAAGCAGTACTGGTAAGTTTTGGAGCACTGGGTGCCACCAACTCCCTGGTGTGATGCCAGAATTTTGCATGATGCCTGGGATCGTTTGAGGAGCTTGTAGTATAAGATGCCAGTTGGATCAGTGGCTTAGGCTTTGCATTTTGATCTACTGAAGAAGGCAATCTTCAGCCACATTCCCTTCTCCTCAGCTTTTGAGTCAAGAATTGAGGAGGGGGGAAGGACTAAAAATACATGGAAAACTCATAATGGTAACTCAGTTTTGAGTGCTCATTGAGCTCACATGGCTGACATTAAATCCCTCACAGTTGTGAGTAATTAAAAACTGTAGCTCAACCAATAAAAAGTGTTT
This sequence comes from Hirundo rustica, assembly GCF_015227805.2. Taxonomy (NCBI): domain Eukaryota; kingdom Metazoa; phylum Chordata; class Aves; order Passeriformes; family Hirundinidae; genus Hirundo; species Hirundo rustica. Next base: position 11,051,229 of record NC_053464.1, read on the forward strand.
GTAGGCAAAACCACAACTGGATCCTCCCTTGCAGGAAAACTGTCTGCTAAGGTCTGGCCTTCTATATTTGTTCATATTATATCTGAAGGCATCTCAGTTCAAATGGCTTCCTGATCAAAGATAACATATGGCACCAGAAAGAAACGAGTCTCTCCAGAGCTGCCGACTCATTGCACCTTCAGCACTGAATCACTGAATCACAAACTTTAAACTGGAATGTTACTGAAATGCCAAGTCTAATGCAGACACCAACACTAAACTTACTGAGCTCTGCCCAAAAATGGCAAGAAATCAAACCAAAGAATTCATAAGCTCTACAAAGAAGATCTGTGAAGAGTACTTTACCCTGGGAACAGTATTATCAACTTCAGTTCCAGTCTGGAAGTTCAGGAAACAAAGGAAACATTAGCAATTTTCTACTTTAAAAAACAAAGGGGAAACAAAAATCTTTGAATACAACTCTCTTTGTCAGTATCAGATTCATTCTACCAAGTCATCATAAACCTGTGTATTTCTGGTTACTGAAAGACTTGTGAGCTAATATAGGGGGAAAAAAATTCACTAAAGAAGTCAGAGTTCATCCATACTGTTCTTACAATGCGGATGACAAAAGGTAGTAATTTCAATTTCTTCATTTGGAATGGCACTCTCATATAGTTTGTTCTTTCTGCCCTGATTTACAGTATAAAACCCCCAAATTATAAAAATACATTTATATTTTAGCCTTTTTGGATTTGCTATATTTTTTGTTACTTTATCAGGCCTTAAATCCTAGGAATGCCTTTCTCTGACTGAAAGAAGAAAATACCCTCTTACGTACCCATGCAAAAAGAACATTTAGTATTCAATCCTTTTTGCTGCAAAATCAAATTCCCCCAGTGGAACACAAAAAGGAGTCAACAACAGACATACATTTCAAACACATTACACAAGTGATTAAAGAAAAAAGGGAAGAAATCTAAAATAAACCTACTTGCAAATAAACCCCCTGTGCACAATCCCTTGAGATTTTAGAGTGGGATAAATATGTTTCAGACTGTGCCACTAATGTGACGTTTTAATGGTGTGAGATAGATAAACAAAACTTCTTAGAGATAGATAATAAATGATAGAAGTCTGCTATAAAATTTAAAGGCCCAAATAAACAAATATGCATTGATCTTTTTCTGCCAAGAGGGGACATCTCCCCAAACCTGGTGATGGATGCAATGGAGTTGAGAATATTGTCACTTTTTTTCCGGACAATGAAGCAAAAACCACGGAAATCAGCAGGAGAAGCAGGCAAGTTTAGCCACCACATTTGGCTACATATATTTATATCCTATAAATACACAGGCAACATCTAAACAAGGATATAACTGTCACCTCCTTTGTAAGAAAATGATTCGTTGTGCTATGCTAATAACATACGCTGAAGTAGTGAGGAATCAGAATTGATTTTCATTAAATAATACCAGAACGTGATTCCACACATCAGGAATAGTATTTTCTGCTGTAAATGTGCAGCAAAGATGTTTGCAGCCAGGGATGGTAAATACAGATCCAGGGCATTATGCAGCATCTTGTCCAATCCAGTTCCCAGCGAGGGCAGGAGAGGAGGACACGGAACATGTTCTGAGCTATGATGGCTGATGCTGATAAAGGAAGTGGCTGGAACTACTCCTTGGATGAGCTCACTTCATACTGTGAGCATGATGCTATCACAGAAGTGCTTAAAATGAAAGCCAACACAGACATTCCCGTTACTTTGCTTGACTTGAAAAAAAAAAAATCATTTACATTGAAAGCTTTGTCTTCATTCTTATCACGAAGCGTGAGTTACACAATATGTCATCACAGGAATTGCACATCCCAAGAAAAAGCTTTTGATTTCCTTTAATTTAAAATGAGACAGAACTGGGTCAATTTGATATACCATCACGACTGCTTTGTTTATCAACAAAGACCATGTACTATTGCCCATAACTCAATTTTAAGAGCATATTATCTAGCAGTTTTATAATAAAGGTTGTTTTTACTACTGGAAATTATATAAGCTTGGACATGGATAACATTCAACATTATCAACTGGGAGGCACCAGAGTTATGATTTCTAGGCACAAGTCATAATTGGATTGGAAGGCAAAGTTCAAGAAAACAGTAATACTCTTGTGTATTAACAGAAGGCCTGTTCTGCTCTGTAGTGCACTACCCAAGGCTATTTCCTTCCTTAATATTAAAATTCTAATCAGCCTTCATTTCATCTGCAGAAATTTATGAGTTAGTCCAAGTTCTGTGTATAGATTTAGAAACAAACAGACCTGGAATATGAGACCCAGCATGTTATAAATTCTCAATTCAACTATAAAAATCTGTACATGCACAGGGGGAGAATGTTTAAAACACACTGAGTTCCCCACTGTGCCACACAGTAAATTATTGCTATGAACCCTGCAAATGTCTTAGTCTCTAAATACAGCTGTATTAATTCCAGATTTGATATTAAGATCCTGGATATCAAACCCTAAGGAAACTAGACCCACTGTAGAAGAAATGAAATTGGAGAACTATAACCACAAGAAGAAATTCTTCACAAATTTGCCTTCAGCAGTGCTTTCCAAACTGTGGGGCACTCGCTGCAAGCAATGTGCCTGTTTATTCTAAGTGGCTTGTAAGAGCTGCCAGAAAACCTGAGCATGTTCTCCTAAGCACTGCTGCAGTTTAAGTCAGTGCCTTTGGCAGGATCTGTGTTTGAGGACTTCCAGCATACTGGAAAGTAAGCTGCTGCTTCTAAACAGAGAAAATAGTTAGCTCACTCAAACCATTAGCTGTTGTGGGCTTTTTTGCTCCCAAGGAGGCACCTCTGACTTGCATATCCTAACTCAAAACTAAGCCAACAGCAAAGAAAAGGAAAAGGATGTCTGGGAAACGTGACAAAAGAATGTTTACCCTGCAAGGTAAATCAGGGAAATGGCTAGAAGGGCAGAATTACAAATCTAAATCCTTGAGTCTCCAAACAAAACATTGAAACATCAAGCTCACTCTTCAAAGAGCAGCAACAAACCCTGAAGATCACAAGTGCGAGGGTACGTGTCGTCTTCATGCCTCGATGTAGCTCGAGAGTAGGTATTTATGTCAAAACAAATGGGTGGGCCACTGAGAACTGTGATGTGGCAAATCAACCACACCACTTCCTTCTGGTTGCAAAATCCCATTCTTCTCTTCTGTCTCAACAACACGTTCAGCACACCTCCAGCTTCTCCCTGCTCGAGCACCAGAGCACTCACCATCCTCTCCCAGAACTCCCTTCTGCAATCCTTCACTTCTGTTAGACAGTGCAAACCTTCCAGTCAGGAACCTCTGCTACTGACAACAGACTGCTCTGTGTCCCAGCAGCAGGCTAGCTGAGAGAGAACCACGTGCCATCGGGCAGGTACCAGCACGGGAGGCAGTGCAGGTATCCCAGCGTCTGGAGGTGGTCACGTTCCTGCTCCTGGCAGGAAAGTGCCCACGTTCAACTCGCCCAGCGAGCCAGGGGCCAAACGCGTCCCCTCCTGGGAGCTGCCCGGCCACACATGGTGCCATCGAGCTGTCAGCAGGTCACAGAAAGTGCTCTTCAGCCATCAGCTCTGCAGCTCTGACAGAGACCTGTGTGAAATGTCAGCTCTGTGTGTGTGCGAATATCAGTAAAGTCAGGTCAGCCTACGAGGCTGGGACATAGCACAGGCTAATATGGGATAGGTTAAATCTTAGTGACCATGTCAAAAACAAACAAACGAAAAAAAAAAGGATGGTTAAGTGCAAGAAACTGATCCAGCTGGTCATGGAACCACTGCTAAGGCATTCAGCCAAGTCCCTGGGCCATAGCATTGCCTCCAGACACCAACACCAGCTTTTAAATCCAGAATGCCTCCACTGCCTTACACTAAACTCACAACCAGTTTGTTGCAATATCCTGGGAGGGAGAGGAGGCAGAAGGAGGAAAAGAAACCTCACTCATGCAGTTTGGCAGTAAGGAGAATTGCCCAAAATCCATCAAGCAAAACTGCATGTAAATTGTAAGGTAACTTCCAGTATTTGAATACAATTTCCTCCACACTTTTCCACTCTGTAAGACACACCTGGCAATCAGAAGCAACTCTGCGGGTGCCCTCACACTGATCCACCTGCACATTATCAACACACAAATGTTGATTTGCCAAACTTAGCATCCTGCAGATGCTGTTCCAGCAGGTGCTGCTGGGGCTACTTCTATTTCAGACTGCACAAGCAGTTCAGTGACTGGCCAACAGCTCTAAACAACATTTGGGAAAGCATCCCAGCTCCCAAACTTTCTGTTTAGTCCCTCTGAGCATCTATGGATAATTAAATAAGAAAATTTACAAAATACCACAACAAACAAGCAGTTGTAGAAAGTGGAAGTTAAGAATGTTGTTAGATTATTACATCTATAAACTTAATCATAAAAGAATTCTACAAATTAGAGCCTGTAAATGAGAATCTTCATTTACATAACAAGCAGCAAGAAAAATCTCACAGGACGTATTAGCAATTGAGACAGACCTCCAGTGACTGGGTGCACTGGCCACCCAGTCACCTTTTGGGTGATTTCTCACTTCTGCTGTGTCTCAGTCTCTTCAATAAAAGGGTGGGTTTGCAAATGCTGCGGAAGGTTTGGGAGTTTTTTGTATTTAACAGACTAAAGCCATAGCAAAGACTGCTTCTCTCTCTCTTTTTTTTTTTTTTTTAATTTATTTTACACATCTAAAGCACACAATCAAGTATCTTTAGAAAGGACATGGCACAGCTTTTATTCTGACTGCTTACTCTAGATGAGTTACTCTTAAAAAAATAATTTACAAAACAACAAAAAAAAAAATCCTGCTCAACAGATAAGCACATAAATTTCACCAGAAGACAAAATGCCAAAAGTAACAAGGACTTACAGGGAGCTGACACACTGTACTTGTGAACCTAGAACTGAAAAGTTTAATCTCATATTAAAATGGACTAAAATAAGATTTCTCTAATGGAATAAGTTACAAAGAAAGACACTAAACTCTGACATTAATATTTACTATTGTGGAGAGCAGATGTACGGTAGTGAAGGCAGCATCTGCCACTTGGAGACCAGCTGAATGACTTCAAATCTGGCACTTGTGCAAATCTGGGTCTACTATAACATAAAAATATTAATTGAGAAGTGTATCAAGTTAGGCTTGTCAGCCTTAATATTTTCTGGTGATTTGAATGGGGCCAGAGAATAAGATAACTATCTTTACAAATCCAGTTGGCTTTACTTCAAATGCAGAAGCTTGTTTCTAAGCTGCACAAGAACAGGAGCCCTGTAAAATCAAATTTTGAATGCAAAGCCAACCCAGTTCTGTTCATCATCTTGTACTCTCTGAATCCTGTCTGCAGCAACAGTTTTTGGTAAGCTCAGTGTACTTCCCTGAAATACTGTACAACATACAATTATTTTTGTAAGAATTTGGGGTTTCTTTTTGTATCAGAGCTACACTCATCTCAGGGACAATCTCTAATTTTTTATTTAAAACAAGTTTTGATTTTTTAAGTTTACACTAATGAAATATTTTCATTGGCACTGATAAGCTAAGGATTACTGGAGCTTCCTTTGCAGCTTTTAGGGAGTTTTTTAATCAAGCTGGTCAGTATTCCCCATTTACCAGCGCAGATCAGCTTAATTTTGTTTAGCAGCTAAAACTTGGAGCGAACAACGGTATTTTCAAAACAAATACATCAAGATAAATTAAGCAAGGGCAGTTGTGGTTCATCTGAATCATATGGCTCCAAATTTCAAATCTAAGCTAAGGAAATAGAGGTTATGACATCCTGCAGCTGCGACAAGTCGTGTTCATAAAGCAACATTAAATCAAGACCACTTGGCCAGTTCAGGCAGTTGCTCGTGTGGAAGTGAAAGATCCCATGAGACCATTAAAAAAAAGAAAGCTTCTGGTGTCCCAGCCAAACTCCCTTTCCTTCACTTAATGCTACCAGGGACTAAGTTTCTTCAGAGCAAATGACCGTGGAAGGTTGTTGGCAAGTAACCGCTACTGATTTATTTACATCCAATAAGAGGGAATAGGAATCAAACACTCGGCAAAATACACGGGCGAGTAAATTACAGATGGTCGTTGCATGCTACAGAAGTGCCTGGAGCCAGCCCCTTGGTACTCTGGTTTTCAGAAAGATCCTTTGGGTGATTTGATTCACCATAAGGCCAGGCAAATGCTCACATCAGCACAGGGACACATCAGCGCAGCGAGAAGCATCAGGAGCTTCAGTGAGGCAGTGGCATGGGTGCTGCAAGTTTGGGGCACACCACCACACAGATAAAAGTTTCCATTCAGCAGGGAGTCTCAGGATGGAAGAAAGGATTTGGTCTGGAAATGCCATTTTCCAGTCTCCCGTTCTGCAGCATTCATCCCTGGAAGTAAGGCCAGGTGTGATGGAGCTCTGAGCAACCTGGTCTGGTGGGCCCACAGCAGTGGGGCTGAAATAGATGATCTTTAAGGTCTCTTAAAACCCAGGCAGTTCTGGGATTCTATGATGTTATGATCTGTTTCTTGATACAGTAAGTACTGGAAAAAATACCTGAGAGTTGGCATTTTCAGTTAAAGCAGATGGAAGAAGTCTTTTCCAAAATTTCGTGAGAGAGAACTGGTGGCTGAAACAGAGGGATCATTCAGTGCTCTCCTGAGTACCAGAAAAAAAAAAAAAAAAAAAAGTGTCTGTAGTTTTTCCCTTTTTCCTTTTTGTTTTTAAGCAGGGAGGAAGCCTGAAACAGTAGTAGTGATTGGGGAGTTTCATGACACTATCTGGATGCCAGTGTCATGCTGTGTAAACATGTGGATCCATTAGACAATTGTTGGAAGCAGTGAATTCCAAATTTGATCTAGTGATAAGACTCCTGCTGTTTGGAAAAAAAAAAAGATGGGTTGTGAAACCACACAAGGAAAACACTTCAGACCTCTTAAAAAAAAGAAAAATGCAAAGCACAGCATGAACAATCACGTCCTGGATGTCCTGCAGATCCCAGCCTCTGGAGAGTCCAGACACACAGAAAAAACACCTGAGCTCTTGGCTTTTCAACTTTGTAAAACTTAGTCCAACCTGAAAGGATAAAAATATTTGCATAGAGAAAAATTCACGTCCACATGCAGACTACAAAAGACTTCCCTTGTTAAACAACGATCTGCACCAGTGATTTATATCTTCTTGCACATTTCTTGTGCAAGCTACTGCCGGAGCTCTCTGGTATTCCCAGCAATGCTGGCTGGGGAAGGGAGTGGTACTTAACTGCCTTCCTTTGGTTTGTGCTGGCAAAGCAGCACTTCTTGCTTTGTAGTACTTAATGGGCTAAAACACACATTAAAATTAACTCCTTCATTAGCTACATAGCTGGTACTCCTTATCACTTTCATTTTTCTAAATTATAGCACTGCAAAATTTTATGTTCTGATTCAGAACTCTGTACAATTAATACAACACATGAATTATATTTGTTATAATATAAAACACAGGCCTCATGAATAAAAGTATAATTACACATGACCTTTGAAATCATACTCCATTCTTTAAGCTATCTAGAAATAACTATGCTCATTCTGCCCATGCCACAATTTCATTTCGAACTGATTAAGCAGCATTTTATTCCACTCAAGTTGCCTACATTAAAACAAAAACCAGTGAGTTCAGCTCCCAGCAAAACTGCAAACCCACTTTAAGGCTGTCACTATAGAACTTGTTATTCATCTCCACAGATTTACAGATGTGAAGAGCCATGTGTATAGCTCAGCATTTCCATTATGATTCATGTTGTGATTTAATCAATCCTGAAACGTTATTTACTACATAAAAGAAGTTGTACTTCAACAGCAAGGATCAGAAAGGAAGAAAATCAATGCAGAAGGGCTACTGAGGAGCTAAGGAGGAAAGCAGTGAGTCACACGTTATCTTGGGAAGCTGCAGCAGGTCAGCAGTAGCAAAGCTTCTCTTTGGAGACTGCTGGGTGACCACAGAACCTTTCTCTAACCCAGCCCCAAGAGCTCTATGAGCACACAGCAGTGGTCCTCGGAGTGCAGATCTCAGTGATGCACCTCTCTATGTGTGTCTCGGTGACAGCTATGCATATAAAGAAACTTGTGCAGTTTTGCCAGCTGAATTCAACAATTCACATGTCTAATTCTAGTGACATCCATGCTCACGTGGAGATGAGGCCACAAGACACAACAGAAGCCCTGAAGGACTGCATTACTCAGGGGGAACCATCTCCTGCAGCCTGTCCTTACACAGCTGGAGCTCCCAGATGTGTCCCAGCTGTGTCCAGGTGGGACTTCAGCAGCGAGAGGCACCAGGAGCAGCTCTCCACAATCGGTTTCTGCTCTAAAGCACAGGGCAGCTGTCCCAGTGCGTCCCTGATCGTGACTTAAACTGGCATGGAAGTATGAACAGAACAGCTGCTCCTTCTTTGCATGGATCTGTGGCAGATTTATTTTTGTTCTTGAAAAGTGAGGCCAGCCAGAGACTGATGAGCCAGCCACTGCTGCAGGGTTTTACAGCCACCAGAGTCGGTGTTGGGCATTTCCACCTGTGTGGCCCATCACAAAGACACATTAGCCATGGAAATCCCTTTCTCTTAAGATCAAGACCACATAAAATAGTAACAGTTTGTCCTTCTATTTACTATTCTCCATTGAACTATGAAACTAAAATTACAAGCAAAATACTGGTTGCACTGTTTGTTTTCCTTGGGCCCTTAAATGCCAACCACAGGATGTCAAACAGAGGGCAGAGAGAGGCCAAGGAGAGCAGGGGAGCCCTGACTGGAAAATGTGGTAGTAACAACCATAACTGGTGCTGATAGTAGACAAAAAGTGGATCAGAATGAGATCAGATCTTTTACAGACCAGCCTCCATCTCTCAATAAAACTTTAATACAAAAAAGAATTAAGTGGCACAGGCAGCTATCTTAAAAATTTTTTCCCAGATAAAGTATTCCACTTACCTCAAAATTCAGTCATAATTAAGTACCTTTGAACAAGTTAACATTTCTTTTTAGGTGAAAAGTCATCTACTCTTATTAAAGTTTGCCTTTCTCTACAAATATTACTGTTCAATCATTAATCTCAGCTCAAACCTCTAATTCCTTATGTATGCCTGTTTATACTTTTTTTTTTTCCTACTGCAATACATATGGAAATCAATGCTTTAGTTATTTTTTCTTCCCCTTTAGATAAGTTGCATCTGCATACTGAAATAATGGTTACAAATTTTGAGTGGATAGATATATTACACTTCTTACAATGCAATAAAATATAATTCTCTATATTTTTCCCCATAGCATGCAAAGGGGCAATCACATATGAAATTAAATTAATGTGACACTGCATGACAAACCCATCACTTATTACAATAACAAACCAAAGCGACATTTATCGTGGTATCATATTACAGGACAAATATTTCATATTGGGTCTGCTACATGTCAGTTTTAACCCACCAAGCATGACATTTCTAATGAGGAGAAGGAAGTTATGGTTCTATTTTTAGATCAATCTACAGCTTTTATTCAAGATCTTCAGTTCATCTCACAAGTATAAATAAAACTATCAGCCCCACTGTGAGGCGTTACAACAGCAACCATGAACAATTATGTTACAGAGTCTCTAATCACTGGATGAAAACACTGGGTATTGTAAATGGTACTCAGAGATGGTACAGGGAGATGCAAGACAAAAAAAAAAAAAAAAATGGAAGTGATCTATATTTATCAGATTTGATTAGATTTTAATTTCTTTGAATCACCTAGAAGTAACTTTCATCTTTTTTTGTTTGTTTGTTTTCTCCTCCCAGTGGCTCCATCTCAGACTGACATTCTCCTGGGCTGCACCTCATGTAAGTAGAGCTGTAGCAATACAGTGTGATTATTATTGTGCATGCTTATTTCATCAATGTAAAACTGTGAAAATCTTTACCAAAACTGGGACTTCTACACCTGCTATTTACTTCTGTAAAAAGGTACTGGAATAGCAAGTCCTGACTGAAGATGTAGCTAGGATAAATGATATTAACTCTCAGATTGTCCTTCTCAAAGATCACAAACCAGCCACCTAAACAGTCTCATAAAGTTACATTCATTTTACTATATCTTTCTAAGTCTGTGAAATCTGGACTCTGTGAAGTGTCCCATCATCCTTGAGGCACTCCAGGGCTCTTTGCCAGACAGGGAAACCTCTGGAGAAACAGCCTGAGGGCACTGAAGGTTTAATTGGCATTACTTCTGCAAACACAAGAAGGAATGGAGGCTGCAATGCCTTCCTGGGAGAGCATCCTGACAGTTCAACTTGCCCTGGAAGCCCACAGCCCATGGGGACGAGTTTCATTAACAAAAGCTGATCAGGAGAAAGGCAAAGCCAAAGCCAAGCCCCTCTTGTCAGGGAAGATGCACCTTTGGGAAAGACTTCTAATCTAAACTTAATTTGTTCAGATTTAAAGGACAGACCCAAAACCTCACCCTGTCTTCTCCAAGTGGCCAATTAATTCCATCCACGTGAGCACCGATGGTGCAAACACCACCAATACTCTGAGGGGTATTTGCACACAACAAAAGAACGTGTTTGGGTACAAGGTGTGGCACCTGCACAGCGTGGAGAGGAACGGGGGACTTGTGCAGCCCAGTCTAAGGAGCAAAGGATGAGAAGCCAGGAATTATTTAACGTTAATTCCAGCTCTGCCAGTACCAGCTGCTGTTCTGTTGCTCTCAGCAGGTCGCCTCATCTTTTTTCATATTCTCCCATGTACAATAAACATTTTGGTGCCCAGCGTCCAACTCCCAATTTAACGTTCTGGTCATAAATGCACTGCCTCCCTTTACTTTGATAAAGTACAGTCGGCATCAATAGCAATACTTTTTAAAAATATCTTTCCAACTATTGTGAAACAGGAGCTGACTGTTTATGGAGTACTTATTTTTTATGTCAGTTTACCATAGGGCCTCTTTAGCCACAGGCTTACAGCTGGAGGCCCCAAGGCTTTTTTTGGGAGTGGAAACTTTTTGAGTTCAGCTCTTAACAAATTTCCAGCCTGCAGTATGTTTTTCGTTATTCTACATGGTGTTATAATAAATGATGCACTTCCTCCTTCATTTTATGATTTTTTTCTTTAAACATGCAACAATTTTTCTGTGTCTGTTTTTTATTACTTTCAATATACTCAACCACACTAATCTTAGAGACCGTGTATAAAAACAGAAAAGATATATTAATAAGATATCAGCTACAGCAAGACAAGCTTTTAAGTCTAAATTCTTCACTGAAGGCCAGTCATAAACCCATTACATATATGCAGCTCCACGGGCAACCACTCCTTTAAGAGGCTATTGCTAAAAAACCAATCTGTTATTGGTTTACCAAAACCTAGAGCTGGTATAGAAACAGCTTTGCCAACATATTCACATGCAAGATATTCAGCTGAAAAAGTCTGATCCCACTGGCAATTCTCCACTACAGGTCCCACTGTATGTGTTTGCCTGCTTTAAATATATTTTTATATAGTTAATACAGCCTTCCTTCTATATTTTTCCCTCTCTCTGTAATTTTTAATAAGAATGTATTCCAGGGGCTGACAGCACCAGGAAAACCAAGCTATGCCAACAAGAAGAGATTCCAGTCAAACATCATCATGTCTGGCATACTGTGTTTCATTTACAAATCTTTGATTTCCAAATGAATGGCAGTTCAAAGTCCACATGAAACACAGATACTTTCTGCTTATGTACATAGAGATTGTTAGAGATTAAACCACTTTTAATTAAAGACTTCAGCAGGTGTCAGTTCATGGTAGTCTCTGAATTTGGTTTAGAGAAGATGTATGTTCCACAGTTACGAAGCAGCACATTAAATACAAGCAGAATCAAAGAGACTTTCCTAAACAAAGCCAAGAAAAGCTACTTTGTAAGAGGGTTTGAAGTTTGCTGCTACTCATCTGTCATTTATGGAACATCACAGACTTACTTGGGAAGCATTTTAGAACACTTAAAAATAAACAAACCCCCAGAAAACAGCCCCATGAGACAGAGCCCCAGGCCACACAAGATGTATTAATTTCAGTGAGGTTTTGCTGTGCCTCTGTATACGCATCTAACTACCCAGAGTTAATCTGCAGTATCAAGGCCCAAACCAGATAATTTAAGAGCATTCTGGACTCAAATAACCAGAGTTTAAACATGGAAATGGAACTCCTTCCAAGTAGTTTTTCTCTACGTCATACTTCAGAGTGAGAGCAATATGAGGGGTAGCCTGTTTCTCCATTACTTAAAAGATTCTTCATTTCTTTTTTAAAAGGAAATCCAAAGATTAATTTAAAGCCATCTGATGAAAATACCTTAATATTTACCTTCATATTTTGTTGTAATATATAGTGAATTCAAGTGATTTCAAAAGTTATCCTGGATGCTTCTCATTTCAAGACGTCAAATATTGGCTCTCAGAAATTTCCATTACACATTGTCTGACAATATTTGCTGCTCTGGAGTACATGAACTGACTTTTAATTCTTACAGAGGTAACGATAATAAACTTTGTAGAAGTTGGGCACAGGTGACATTTTAGAATTTCATATTTATTGCAAGTCCCTCCTTTCCATGTTCATAAAGGAAGTGTAAAAAATGGTTAGAACTGCCAAATGTATAAATTCTCTTGATCCTTTCATCAGTTATAGCTACTCTCAGACTGGTCTCCTAATCACCCTTTAAAAATGAGGGCACCACAACATCCTGGCAGCAGTGTCACAGCTGACACCTGAGGACAGTAAAGAAGCACACCTGTAATCCTGGGATTTTGTAACTAGAAAATCACAAACTGAAGTCCCAAAACGGAGAGCAAGCCTTTACAGAGCTGTGGGAAGGAAAAAGTGAGGCAGGCAGAGCCGGGGATCCACCAGCTGACAGTCAGGGGGATGCAGGATTGCCCAAAGACCAGAACAAAGGCTGCTGACCAGCCAGGGCTGTATCTGCAGCAGTAAAGTACCAGCCTACATCCCAAATGCTGCTTTATGGATGCCACAGCATGGCTGCAAAGGCGAAGTTTAAAGGTGGCACAGCATGGTTAACATGAAAGCACTATTTTTGGAGCTTCAACTGATTCCAAAGCAAAGACTTAACAGTCATGTATAAACCAGCTTTCCCTTTTGCAGTTACTTTCCCCTACTTCTTTACTTATTACAATATTGCATACAGAGAAATCTGAAAAATAAAAAATGGTAAAAACCAAGTTTTGTTTGATTCAGCAATCAGGTTCAAATCTAGAGTAACCATGAAGGCTCAAATTACAAAATATCCACCAGTGTAACCAAGAGTTGCGCACTGCTCCTGGATTTTATCAAGTTGGCTGCAGGCAGTGTAAGGAATCTCCCTTAGGCAGGAAGGAAAAATGCCTAAATTCAGGTGAGATTCTTTTGTGCAGCTATGGCAGGCACAGGTTAGTGACAAAGTGGGTCTTTGTATGGCTGCTCTACCTCCAGCTTTATTTGCTGGGAACCGGTTATGTAACTAACACAAAAGAAAATAACCATTTCTGGGTTGTTTTCCTTTGCAAGCCCTGGGCTGCCAGGAGGAACTGAGAATTCAAAAGCAGCTTCCCTTCTGTTGCTCTTTTGGGTGTTTCTCTTTGAAGTGGCACCCTGAGTGGCTGCTCATTCACCAGTTTTGAAGGTAGCCTTTAAAGCAATACTTTCCCCCCTTCAAGCTTAAGTACAGAAACATACAATTAATTAAGCCAAGTTAGTAGTGTTATTATTTCAGCCTTTTATTTCTACTTGGTGTCAGACTCTTAAGACGAAAGGACTCTTTGTAGTAGGATTTCAGACACTCTGGGGAAAATTATGAACTTTAAGACTGATCTGATCTGGTTCGTGCAACACACGAACAATCTAAGGAAACCATTTAGCTATTCCTTAATGGAAAATTCTTCTAAAATCCAGAATCAGAGTCAGACTTTGCAGTGTTACTGTGCTGGATTTAACTGATGATTTAACCCTTTGTTTCAATATGCTATTTTTAAATCACTTTTTTTCCCATTAAAGGAAGACTCAGGCTAAAATACTGAATTTTTAGGAAGTAGATTTCCTGGCTAGGAAATCTTTGGTAACAGATAAATGAACCACTAACCTGCCAAATGGCTCAAAAGCAACAAAAATTGCATCTATTGCTGCTTGTAATTTAGTGGCCAAACACCGCATTACTGTTTCCAAATATTTTCCTGGTGTGAAATGTTTGTAAACCAATCTCTTGCGCTGTTGCTGAGCTCCAGGAACATTCTCTATGATAGTTTTAGTCCTTAGCTAAAAAAAAAATTCCCATAGTATTAAAAATTACTACGGAGAAAAGTTCTCAGTGAATCTGGCTCACTCCCATGTCCACACACTGTGTGTGTTGTTTATTTTCATTCTTTGAGCATGGGATTTTATAGCCACAATTATCTCATTTTCTCATAATACAAACAGTCCAACTTTCATTCATTAAGGTCAACATTTTCATTGTATTCTTCCTCTGTTTTTTTTTCTTCCCTTTAAAATTTGCTATGAACAATAAATACAATAGATTTATGCTATCAAAATACCTCCTGGGGTAGAGATTTATTCATAAATTGTTTTTTCACATGAGCATAGATCAAAAGTGGCAACAGTAAAATGGACAGCTAGAGGAAATGATGTTTTAACTCCATTTCCATTCCCCATAACCTTCAGAAGAAATCTACAATCATGCAACCTCACCTTCGAAGATTTTTGTGTAACAATTTTCTCCAAAATCTGGAAGGCTTCAAGAAGTAATGTGCAGCCAAGCAGATTTGAGAAGCTGGTAGCACTTCATGGTCAGCTGGCTGTGAAATCCCACTCACTTCCAAACTCTGGAGCTTGCAAACTTGGTGCTTTACAACTTTTTTAAAGGGCTGAAGGGTGGGAGACTGCAGCCAAGCTTTTATCAAGGAAGACAGTAACACCCTGGACTTTTTCCCTTGCTTGTGCTTTCTCCTGCTTCTCCTGTGCTGCAAAGTGAGCTTTAGTGGCTTCAGCCTGTCCTGTAAGCTTCACAAAATACACCAAGAGGGTTAAAGCCCTTCCTCCCTCCCCACCACCTGAGGGCTGCAAAGGAAAGGGCTGGTAAGAGGAAAAGGTCAGGGGCTGTGTATTATATCCTGTATGTTTGGATTAGCCCACAATAGCTAAATAAACTGATCTGATGTCTAATGACATTTTCAAACAGTAGCTAATAAAATTAGCCAAAGTATGCAGAGACAAAGGATGCACACAGACTCGCCAAAAAACATCTCTAATACATCCGCACAAGCAATGACCCAACGGAATTTCAGCAGTTTGGCCACAGCAATCAGGGTCAAATCTAAAGGAACTCAAGTTAAAAAATCTGCTGACTAGAAAAGACAAATACTCCCACCTTGCCGCTCCTGTTGATATGCAACTATCAAGTTTTTTGCACAGAACCATGTTTTTGAAACAGAATCATGGTCTTTTCAAAAGAAAATAAAAGGCATGGTGACGTGAACCACAAGCTTGCAATACTTTGGGAAAGCTTCCACGAATGAGCAGGGTTAAGCAGGTCTGAGAGATTTTCACTAAAAGTCACATGAGGATCCCGAGTCACGTCAGCAGAGGAATGATCTGTGATGGAGGAGGTTCCCACTCCTGGAATGATGGAGCTGGCACAAGGAGAGTAACCCTGAGCTGCCTCAGCTGCTCAGTGCACTGCAGTGCCCCTCAGAATGAGCTCCTCTGTTGTCCCACCTGGGCACCAGCAGGTGCCACTCATTTTCTGGTGTTCCCCCGCAGAAAAGAGGCTGTGCCACATCCAGCTTCCACGGCCAGTTTGACCAGAGCTCATCTGGAACAGCCCTCAGGGAGAGCTGGGTGAATTCCTCAAACCAGAGAGGCTGGTTTGGAGGAACGAATGAATGATTAATGGGTTGCAGCACTGCTACAATTGTGGTCGCCTTCATAAAGTTTTCCATCAAAGTCCTGCAACCTGAAATACTGCAGCAGATGAAAAATGAAAGGGACTTAAAGCTGTGCCCATATAAAAGGCAGTGCTAAAGCAGCTAATCTGAAATTTGTAAATAAGTCTCGCTTACCTCAGCTGATTTGCACATTCAGTTTCATTTTTTAATGTAATTAAGAAAGCATTTTCAGACTTGTTATGACCAAATACAAACTTGCTGAATATTCACACTAAGATGAAACAGAAATAAACAGTCTTGACAGAATCTCATTAATACTACACCTTGCTTTAGACTTAAAACAGTAATACCGAAAATGAAAAGGCATTTCAGTGGGGATTGGCTTCACTCTGTGCAATGAACCAGGAGATCTTTGCCCAGAGTCTCTCTATCATCAACCACCAACTGCTTGCATTCCCTTGAACGTACCAGCTTAAGATAAAAGTATACTGAGGAGTATTTGTGATAATCCTTTATATGAACAACCACTCTTTACAGACACTCTGCACAGGATATGAAGGGCTGAAACACAGCCACTAATTCACTAATATTGTAGTGATGCTTCAATGAAACCACTTCAGCTCATAAAAATAATACTCTGGAAACCACAGTCCTGAATAACTACTTTCACTTTAACCTTGTGATTTGTTTAATCCACCTAAATCACTGACTCTGCCTAAGTTACTACATAGAGCACTCCTGAAAGGTGAACTTCTAAAAGTCATTATAATGTCAAACAAAATTGAACAGAACTTTGTTTTGGTCTTATTTAGCTTCTGTAAGTAAAAATTATTACTAGAATTGCCTATCAGTGAGACGTAGTAGCACATTAGGGCCATCAGCACCTTAAACATATGGTGACTTAAACATCTGAACCACTACGGATTATTCTGTAAACAAAAACCTGCACTGTTCACATCCCACTTTAATATTAACAAAGTTACCTGTAATTATGAACTTCAGGGCTGTGCATTAACTTCATAGAACCATCAGCCATGAGAGACATATTTGGGGTAAGACGGACAGGGAACTGCCATATTTAATTCAGTGTACGAATCAAGCCAAAAGCATTGAACTGCACCTGAAAAATAATCTTGTGAGGAGACCTCCAAGGCTTCTGTGATCCCTGCTGCTTAGTGGTGACAAAAAACCCCAAACTGGATGATGTTCTTTGTGTGTCTCTCATGCTTATACCAGACACCTGTCCAGCTGAACCTCTACTATGTGCACAGCAAAAATACCTGGCTTGTGCTTAAAGGTGTTTTAGATCTGGGCTTATTTTCCTGGCAGGTCACAGAAGAGGTTCCACCTTCCCCAAGGTTTGTGCTTGCTGACTTCACCGTGAGGCACAGTTAAAAAAAAAAAGTCACCAAAGTAAACCTCAACATTTCCCTCAGTCCCCTTGCAGCTGTGTGGCCTCAGTCTCAGCACAAAACCCCATCCACAGATCTGCCCATGGATTCTTCATTCATTTTAAGATTAATCTCCTTTATAGTTGATAAGTAGAAGCATATCTTAAACTTTATTGCCCTGGGGAGGCCTGAAGACACAAGAAATATCTGAAAAAGTTCTGTTAAGTATGGATATTGTTGAAATGTGGACCTTTATGGCCAAAGAACAACAATCTCCTCTGCCCCAAGTTCCCCAAGTAACTCCAGGTGATCAACGACCACTTGTTACTAGAAGTTGTAGTTACACAGCATAATTGTGTCAGGGATTCCCTATCTCTACGCTCAAACAAACCTTGTGGAAAGTCTGCTGGACAAACCCCACCAGGAGAATGGAAAAAATATTAAGTTGTGGGCACTGCAGTCTGAAAGAAGTGAGGGACTGGCAGGGTCTATAAGAGCAAGCAGCTGTCTCTAGAAAACCAAGAGAGCAGCAGACTGGAAGGAGCCACATCATTCCCTCCTGCTCTCCCTGGAGACCTAAGGAGTGCTATTCCATCTCCTAATCTCTGCATTTTTTTCCTGCAAAAAGCTGATACGCTGAAGTTTATGAGGTCTGAATTTCAAAAGGAAAGCACACTTCCCCTTCAACTCCATGCTCAACTGTCACTGGTATTATCAAACATAAATCAGCAACACAGTTTGGGTTTTCTTCTCCATGTTTCAAAATACAAACCATACATAATGGCTTAACCAAATGAGTGATAATTATGAAATATTACCATAAATAAACCATAAAAAAGGAAAAGTCATAATCCTGCGCTGCCCCACACTGTCTCTTCAAAGAAGTATTACTTCAGAGATTAAAGAAGTGCTTGTTTTATTTAATAATTTGACCAATCTCCAACAATACAAAATCTAATGGAACATACTTACATGGGACCTACAAGCAGAGCTGCTGTGTGATAGACACTGTAAATAGAGACTTGGGGAGTTTTAACTTTAACATAAACAATAGAAGCTTAGCCAAAGGGAACAAAAAAATAACTGAACTAAACAAATACTTAGATCATAAATACCAACACTCAAAAAGTTCTCAGGTGTTAACATTTGAGCCTATCTCAGGATCTGTTGTGAAGTCTTAGCTTCCAAGAAACTGCAAAATTAAAAATAAGCAACTAATGGTATAATACACCACATATATAACAAACTACATTTATATTACATCCTGCAAAGAAGATACACATGCTAACATGAATGACAAATTCTTCCTTAATTTTATGGGTCAACTCCTTTATGGTTGATAAGTAAAATCATATATTAAACTTTACTGCTTTGGGAAGGAAGGAAAACATATAAATGATTTCTTCATTACAGTTTAAAAAGGCAAATTACTTAAGGACTATTTGTATTCAAGCTAAATAGATGGAATCATGATGTTACAGGCTTTTTATTCAAATGCAAAGAATTTACATTAACCTACCACTTCATTAAAGTCAGATGATAGAGCAGCACCATTTTCCATATATGACTTTCCCCCCCCACAATTAAAATATTTCTTCTGAATGCTTAAAAGAACTCCGAGGTTTACAGTATTTTTAAAGCTTATGCTGGCTCTTTTTCAAGTCTAATGTTGGTTACTGTCTAAAGTCTCCAGAGGCCAAGTGTAAGTTGCAGGGTTTTGCTAAACAGCATTGTGTTTTCGAGGTGGGGGGGGAAATGACTCCCGGCATACACAGCTGCGATGAGCAGCTCTGAAGAAAATCACAGCTCACTAACATAATATTTTTGTCAGCTCGGCTCATTGCGCTGCGGGTCCACGACTCCGTTAACGTGCACGGAATAGCTGCACTGATGGTCAGATCCTTTTCCTGTACCAAAGCTCTCCGGGTTTGATGCAGCCGCTGTTCGTCCCCCGTTACATAACAACACCCAAGGCTGAACTGTTCCCCGAACCGCAGCGCTGTCCTTTCCAAAACAAGACCTCTCCAAAGCCTTTCACAACCAGGGGCAGGGTACACAGCGCCGTGCCTAGGGCAGGATCAGGCCCTGGCTTTGCCAGAGCTCCAATGAGAGCGTGTGGCTGCAGCTTAGGGGATTATGAGCGCGTCTGTGCAGGGCAGTCACATGGAGGCACAGTGTCCAGTGCCAGGCCGAGGGCACTGCGGCCACAGCGCTCTCCCATCGCGGGCTGTGCCACAGAGACAGACACTGTGCTCTCTGCTGAGCTCCCTCGCTAAAGGGTCTGGCCTGACGGGCAAAATGTTCCTGCCGGCCATCGAGGGACAGCAAGGCAGTGCCTCCCAGGTGAGATTTTAAGCGGTTCGCTTTTTTAGATTGCTTTTTGGTTTTTAAGCGCCTAGAAAGAATTTACATAAATGCATCTAAGCCTTGGATCGGTAAAAATGAGCGGTGCCGTCATTAGTAAACAATGTTTGCTTTTTAGATAACAGTTCTGCAGGGAAAACATCACTGTTTGAATTTGTCATGCTCCCACTTTTTTATCTGGTTGGCCAAAACAAAATTATAGTAGCTTTTCTTGTGCATATCAATTTTCATGCACATTAGGCTAGATTTCTCACTGTTTCTTTAGGTAATAACTATGTGCTTCAATTTTTTTTTTAATTTATTGCTCTGGATATACTTTCTGTATATTAAATCTAGAAGTATTACAGGAGAGGAGAAGCATAGCAGAGAAATTGATCAAAAATTAATCCAATTAGTCCCTAAGATAGAAAAGTTCTCAGTGAAAGTGAGATCCATTATGAATCTTTTATTCATAGGATAGTAATAAACATGCAGCAAACCATACTGTAAAATATTACTGCAAAGCAGATAGACACAGCGGCAACTAATTAACTAATTAATCACAATTAAGTTGCATTTTCATTTATATTATAAGAGATGGTAAGCCAAAAGAAACTTCAAAGCACCAAAAATTTCCTAACTGCTTTCAGCAGAAGCTTTGAATAAGCAGAATGACTGCTGTCCTTTTAGCCTCCATAAGCATTTTTAACTACACTAATCACTGTGATTTTTGCAAATCTGTTTTGTACTGTACGTAGCAGAACACCTACTTTTCCCTTGGGGCACTGTCTGCTGAACTTTATGTTGTTCTGATAGAAATGCTAAAGCAGCATAAACGGCAGCACCCTATTTGTCATGCCAGCATCACATCTGACACGTTTGATCGGCTCCATCAAAGTCTGAGCAGAATTCCACGGATTTCTACACAAGTCACACTGATTCTGAAGTGATGCAACAAAGTTAATCAAATGTCTGGTCAAAGTGATTCACGTAAACATCAATGTTTGTGATTTGCACATCAGGCTGATTCATCTGAACTCCTGCGTGCAGGATCTGAACATCAGAGAAGAGGTTATCAGAATATTCTGCATATTTTCCACAACAGCCGCAACAAGTATGGCTCATTTAAATGAAGACAGACCAGCAGGCTCCAGTGACCTCCCTACAAACTGTGCTTTACTGTTCTCAGCACCCAGTGCCTGTGTGGGCTCTGTAAAAACAACCATTTATCAATCATTAGTAAGAAACTGGCTCTCTGACAAACTAATTACTCCTCAGGCTTCCACCCATTAGCACAGGAGGAAGCAGATTATATATTTATTTTTGTGGTGGGCTGACCTCAGCTGGGCACCAGGTACCTACCAAAGCCAGCCTATAACTCCCCTGGACAGGGGAGAGAAAATGTAACTCAAGACTCATGGGGTGAGAGAAGGAGGGGGAGAGATCACTCACCCATTATCATCCTGAACAAAACAGACTCAACTTAGAGAAATTTAATTCATACACCATCAGATTAGAGTAGGGTAATAAGAAATAAAACCGAACACCTTCCCAAAAGCTTGCCACGCAAACGCAATGTAATTTTACATACCAGGGCTCCTGCAGTAACAGAGGTGCTACAGAAGCTGTTTTTGCTTCCTGAAGCAGGCAAGACTCACTAAAAACAGCGTGTTACCTAGGAAGGACACTAAAGAAAACTCCACAGAAAGTCTGTTCCAATTTTTAGAGAGTTAATTGCTGTATGGCATGTGAATGGGTACACTGCAGTTAGTAAGCACTAGTATTTATTTCCACATCATTAATGTGGCTGTAGTTCAAGGAATTTGTAGAAATCCTAACCACGGATTTGGCCTTTCAAAATACCGTGGAATGGATGCAATGTGGGCAGCAGGTGGCTACTGGTAGCAGACTCCAGGTGTAACTTCACAGATGTTTTTGTAATGGGAGGCTTTAGGTTTAAAGAGTCCAGGTTTACAGAGGTCTCAGACTCCTTTGCACATCTCTTACCACAAAATTACTTTGTGGGATTTTTTGCCCTTGGAAACACTTGTCCAGCCTCATGTTGGCCTGGGAAAACAATATCCATTAAGAGTACCTAAGGAAGCATCCCCACCCACAGGTCTGTGGAAGGATGGCCAAGGACTCTAATGGAATCATCAAATACTTAAACCTGTCAAATTCTTTGTCAGCATCCCAGAACAGAATGTGCTAAGGGTTATTTTCAAGTCTGGTATATACATATGGCTGTAATGGGGAGTCCTAGAAGAAATTGAGTTTATTGGTAGAATTTTGATGACTAAGGGTTAAAAAATCCCTGTTGCTGATGAAGTGGAGTAGGGAGTGGCACATGGCAAGCAATAGATGGACAAATCAGAACTCATTCATGTCAGAAAGATGCCTCAAGCCCCTGATAAATGAAAATTCTTATTCTAAATCTTACCATCTAATAATAACCAACCTTAGATCAGCATTAGTATTATACTAGACCCCCTAGAATGTAAATTTAAAGTATTTTATTCAGACATTATAAATGGAATAAGATGTAATCAGTAATTACGCAAGTACATCCAGGATGCAGCTAGAAACTGCTATTTCCTTCACCAAGCAGCGAAAATTAAAAGCCACAGGAGCGTCAGGAACAAGATGTCTCAGACTTGCCAGCAATTAACAGAAAGATATGTTTATCTCCAGAGGATGTGACAAATTTTGAAGTCATTTCAACCTTAGTACAACTCTGCTGAGGGCTGATTTTTCCCTTCAAACTCTAAACTCAAACCATGTATTTCCTCTATATGCTATCTGATAAAGAACTATGTCAATATTTCTGCTTTTAGCTGGAAACCTGGTCCCTGGGGTCACAGCCTGTTCCACAAGAGTTTCCTCCCCAGCCAATGTGACGGTCTGGTTGATAAGTCACCCAGTCAGCTTTCACCGGTGTTTCTAATAGGAAACAGCATTATGTTATAGTTTCCAGGAAAAGTACCATCTGTGCCTCCTGTCAGTCTCTGCACCTGGCACCAAAAGATCTGTGGGGAATGTTTCTGTACTGCCAAATTTCAGCAGAGCTCCCTGCCCAAGCCCTGAGCACGGGTGAAGCTGACAAACAGGGGAGGAAGATAAAAGCTGCTGTTTCCACCCTGCCAACTCACCGGGCCAACTCATTTACAGAGTAATTCCAGCACAGTCCGTGCACCTTTGACACTCTCTTCCTGGAATAAATCCAGTCAGCAAAGCCCAGAATTGGCATAATTTGCATTAATTTTGATTGGCGAGAATCTGTCTTCTTTACTGGCGTGATGCTGATTTACAAGAACCAGAAGTACAAACATTACTTACCTGGAACCTGGGCAATTCCCAAATGCTGGAAATGCAGAGATCCAGGCACTTGCTATTGTGTAAGAGGTGCAAATGACCTGTTTGCACTTACTAAAGACATTACCTAAACAAAGAATTTTTACCAGAAAACTGTCTTTTATATTATCACAAGTATTAAAAAGGCCTCAGCAGAAGTTTCTATGATATGATGATCTTTACATAAAAAACAGGAACACTTGAGTTGCAAGAATTTTTTTCCCCCAAACTGCTCTTAACTGACCTCTTGCTCTACAGTTTAAGTGTCTGTAGACACTGGGGGCAAAACTCCTTATATTTAAACATTGATGATTGCAAGTTATGAAAAATTTATTAATGAAATCACCGACTTCATCTCTTAAGTTCCTGAAGTCAGAATAAATGAATGAAATATTTTCATTAAAAACAGTGGGATAAAGTGTCTACTACGTCCCAGCTGCTCTGAACATCAACATCACAACAGTAAAGATGCCTTCTGAAGGTGTCCATAAGCCTTGTTAGATCCATTGAGTTGTAGTACTTCATACAAAAAGAATTTGCAAGTTACATTCAGTTTTAAACTGAAGGAAATTATTTGCTTCTGTGCTCTCCCAGAAACTGAATTTTTCTATATTTTTTCAATTAATTCTTTTGGTTTCTCTGGCTCATCCGTTACAAGCACACTGAAAATTCTCACTAAGGTTAAATTTTTTTTAAATTTTGTTTTCAGTGAAGCAGTTGAAAGAATCAACATATATACGTAAGGACTTTCAGTCATCTTGACACTGAGTGTTATTTAAGGTAGTTGCTACTTAGTTTTAAAGTAGGATAGCTACATCAAAATCAGCTTCCAAGTGCTCTGAAAACACAGAGCAGAACTGCAGCAGTGCTAACTGGCTGTTCAGCACTCCGAATGGCGCCATCTCCTCTGCTGATGCTTAAAAGCTGTCACTTCTTGTATTCCAACTGGTCAACTTTATAAAATCCAGAACTGGAAGCACCTTACGTAAGCTGATTTTCTAATACTGCATTCATTCTAATTATTCCTGGTATTTAATATGCCATAAGTTCCTGGAAGTGAATATGAATGCTAGGAAAATTACTCAGGTTTTGTTTTGCATATAACTTAATCATTTTAAAAAGTATTATCTACTGGATATTTGAGCATCTCCAAATTGTATCTCATGTCAGGATCTCTGGCAGCTAAAGCCTGTAGATAGATGAATACAGGTAATCACTATATAAATTCATTCTGCCTGACGGAATCCTCACCTTTAGAATGCACAAAAGGAAGGTATTTCACTTTTTGCAGTGAGGAAATCTTTAAGCATTAAAAGTGAGGAAATCTTTAAGTATTAAAAGTTACACTGTTTGCTCTAGAGTGAATTCCTTCCTGCTGCACAGAAACATTAAAATAGAAACAGTATGTCATGTTTTCCCTATAGAAGCTCTTACAGAATTCAGTGATAAAGCTAAGTCAGGAAGGGGTGGAGCAGCACATCAGTGCCACTCATCCGATGCTGGGACAGGGAGAACTTAACAAAACAAGGCTGAGTTTATGGAGTTAACCCATGCAGAGCCCTCGGCGCAGCTGTTCCCCAGCAGCCGCCATGAGGGCACAGCCACTGGCAACCCAACTCCTGCAGAGGCTCCACCACAAAGAAATAAACAGCACAAAAAGGAGGATTTATCTTGAATGGCAGATGTGCCTGGCAGATAGCATCTTGTCTGAACAAGGGACTCCTTCCACATCAATCTTTAGGGGCTGCAGCGCTGGGCTATCTCCCCTCCACAGAACTTCTACCCCATGGTAGTTGGTTATTACAACCTTCCAGAGCACCACGACACTGCCACTCTCCAACAGACCTAGAGGGCTCTTAAACACACCATTTACCAGTTTTGATTACGTTTCCAGAGTAGCTGATCTTTTCTGTCTTCCTTTATTGGAGTATATTATCTGTTCTCATAAGCTTTAAGCTGCTTAGAAATTGAGAGGAAGAAAGAGAAACTAAAGTAATTATTGTGTAATTATTCATTTCCGATGTGTACACACGTTGTTCTGAGCAACCTTCTATGAACTCTAAAAACAGAAGAAGTTCTGCAGTTCCAACCTATTAGAGAATATGCACATCCTAAAAAAACCATTGCCATACCCTACAATCAAGTTTTCCTCCTTCTTTCAGACAAAAAGCCCGTCTGAACTCATTTCTTGATACTTAGTGACCCATGGCAGCAATCTGCAAATTTACTTTAGACATGGCCTTATATGAACTCAGATTCCCAAAGAGCTGAACAATCTAAACAGAAACCAAATGTGCAGCTGACATCATTAATAATTATATTATGTTAATGATTTTACATATTATTTATACATGTAGTAACAAGTAATAATAACAAAAGGTCAAAACAGGAGAGAAAAAAAGCATCTATTTAGCAGGTTGCCAAGAGGCTGGGGCAGTAAGCAGATTATCAGGGCACAAGTGGGATCTGAATCACCAGGTAGCTGCTATGCAGATGATTTACCCCAAAGATATTGCTTACAGAATGAGTGGATAAATAAATGAGACAGAGGTTGCCAGCATCTGTGGAATGATAACAAAGGTCACCCAGAAAGTGAGAGGGGGACCCACAGAAAGGAGCTCTGAAGACAACGTATATTCAGAATTTCTGGAAAAGCAGAGTGAGCAACCTCAAAGGACAACCAAAGCAAAATGCAAAGACCAATTTCAGGAACACGGATATCTCCATAGACGTGCCACGTACAATGGAAATGCGCCCTTACAGTTCTTGAGAATGTAATCTTTACTGATGATTCAAAATACCAAAGAACAGCCTGAGATGCCCTATAGGAAAGTCACAAAGTAGAAGTGAAAGTGTGTCTGTCATGCTTGGAAGCCCTGTCATGAGCTGCATATGATACTGTGTGTGTTTGTGTGTCATATGAGCAAATAACGATGGGTGGTGGAATGTTAATTGTGAGGGAGTCATCAGGGAAGATAAAGAGGAAAACATTGGCCAGGCAGATGTGAAACTCAAGGGTTATTTTGAGAAAGCAGGAAATGTAAGAATTTATGCATGAATGGAAGGGATGCTAAAGGAAAAGCACTGGTCCAAGGGAAGGCATTTACCTATAGAGCTGGAAATGTGTTCACAGCGCTCAAATTGTGCAGAATCAAGCAAGAGTACGCAAGAGTTGGGTTATATAAGTGAAAAGTATTGGGTTGATTTAAATTATTAATTATCATTATGCTGCTACTAAAGCAGGTTATATAGCAAACAAATTTGGTTAGAAAACCAAACCCTGAGCCTAATGAAGGGTGAAATCAGCAGGACCAGAAGGCTGGGTGACTGTTCTTCCATGAATGGCAAACCCCTTGTTCCCTCTTTTTCAATTACCTACTCTGGCTTTTTGATTTGTACTTTTTAAAATATCCAACATAGGCTTATTATATTCAATGCTACTTTGTATCAATTATCCCTGTTGTTTGATCGTGCCTTCTTTCGCCTGACATTGCACTGAACTAACCACATTATAAATGGAACCAATACCAAGTATGAACTTCCCCCTGCCAAACTGGTCAATGGTTGCACCACAAAGACATAAATGATAGGGTTGGAAGGGGCCTGTTTTTCAGCCCAGCCCCCAGTATCAAGCAGGATTTTCTTCTCCACTCATGTTAAAAGCATTTTATCTGAGCTGTATCATTACATTATAAACAGCAGCAACTCAGCAACCGCATGAGAAAAGTATATTCCGAAACCTACTTGCCTGCACTGCTGTATTTTTTTTCCCTTTGCATCTAACCTGAGCTATTCAGTTTTACTCTTCTGTATATCCAGCTTACAAGTCAGTTGTTAATCCCTATGGTATGTATATAAGCTTGTAAGCCTAAAGAAATGTCATGTTACCCAGACTGAGAGGTAACAGCAATGTGACACTTCACTCTCCAGCATTTGAGAATTCAGTGTGTTCCCCTTGTGGGTTTGTTATTTTCCAGAAATATTGATCATCTGCTATTTAAAGTTTTAAAAATCGATCCATAAGTAATATGCAGCATGACACTTTCAAAAAGCACCCTTCAAACCCTGATGAGGAGCTGACAATCTGCTAAGGCATCGCTTACGTATTAATACAGCACTTCTGGCCATGATTTTTAGTTTGCTCAACCTAGATCTGAAGCAAATCCGTGCTGCCCAGCAAAGCTCTGTGCAGGGCCCAGCCTTCCCCTAGGCAGCACTGGGTTTCAGTCTGCAGGAATTAAGAGATCCTGTGGGAACCCA
Source organism: Hirundo rustica (assembly GCF_015227805.2). NCBI lineage: Eukaryota > Metazoa > Chordata > Aves > Passeriformes > Hirundinidae > Hirundo > Hirundo rustica. The sequence goes on from NC_053464.1 coordinate 11,078,542, forward strand.
AGAGGACGTGACAAAGGTACAGGTGTTTGGCATGTTTAGAGACTTAACTTGTTGGCAACAGATTTATTAGCTATGTACTTCACCAGCTATTAGTTTATAATGATACCACAGCTTGTGAAAACACATTCAGAGGTCAGAAAAACCAGGTAAGAGCTACGTCACAGACAGATGATAATAAAGCAAGTAGACAAACCATGTATTGTATAAACAAAAAAATCTGCAGAGCAAAGAGACAGTGCTGCAGCTGGATGAAGGGCTGGTTTTTTAAGTCAAATAAAATAATCCAAGCGTAGAATGGTCATGCTTCAAACTCTTACCCAACCTGCTCTGCAACTTAGTGCTGCATTATGAATGAAAATGTCTGAAAAAGACTGACTGCAGCTATAGACTCTGTGATACAACTGAGCAGAACTTCATTCTTTTCTCATTATTTAAAGTTCATTTTACGGATCTTTACTAAAATAATCTTTGCCGCCGAGTGCTCTCAACTTTTTGTGCTTTGTTGCAAGAAGTTTTTTCTTAAGTACTTCATGGACATTGTTATCTAAATAAAACCACCTTCAGCTTTAATGGAGTGTAGGAAATTGGCTTTTGGCCAAGTATGAGCACTCTAAAAGTGCTTCTACATGAATACCTTTCCTACTTTGCTGTTTCCCTGGTGAACTTAGGATGATTAAAATCCTTCTAAAGTTCTGAAGACTAAAAAGGTGATGCCACACATGTAACATCCACAGCACACATGCAATTCTGTCTGTATCAAAAAGGAACGGGGGAATTTTCTGCTGTTTGGGAGCTGCAGTAGTTTTACAATATTCATAATGAACCTTTAAATACAAACTGTGGTCAGCTAGAGTAACTCAAGACAAACTGGATGACCATTTTTAGACTTCACAGAATACTCCAAGTTGGAAGGGATCCACAAGGATCCAATCCAAGTGCTAAGCAAATGGCCCATAAGGAGATCAAACCCATGATGTTGGTGTTGCTGTTCTAAATAACTGAGCTAATCTCAGGTTTAGTGTTTTTCCAGTATTTATTTAATGAACACCTGCTTATTTTTTCAATAAGGGATGCAACATCGGTGTTTATTTGCTAAGGAATAAAGATTCAGAATTTCTAAATATAAGATAAATTATTTTGAAAAAGGCAGCTCTCTATTTTGGTTGGTGATACCCGATGGAAACATGCTTCAAAGGTAGTAACTTTTTATTAGTCTGAGGAGTTTCCATATAAACAACGGAACAACCACAGTACAAAATTCATTATGGGATAAAATATCAATCTGCAGTTCAAAAGCTCTTTCAAGAAGTGACCCATTTTAAAGTTGTGGAAAATATAAACATTCACATCCATTAACTTCAAGTGACATGCAAATATCCTTGAGATTAATCAACTTTTTAAAAAAGGAAACAGAATGGAACTCTTAACAGCATCACAAAACAGGGGTCATGTCGTAACACCTTCTCACAACACCAAAACAATCTCCAAATTCAAAGTAAACGCCCAAACTTTTCTTCCTACCTTGTTTTACAAGCTGGTTTATGTTTGCCAGCACCACAAGCACCTGTGCACTTTGTGCTACGGGAATTTTTAAATACCGATTGTTCAGGATGTATGGTCCATGAAAATGAAACCTCAAAGCTACATATTCTCATCCCGAGGTAAAAATAAAACCCACGCTCTTGACTGAAGGCCATTGACTGCACTTGCAGGGAATGCCACGGGCTCTGCAGCGTCCCTGCAGAACCCCAGCACCGATGACAAAACCATAACAAACCTGCACGCCCATGGATTTTAAGCAGTAAATCCAAAACCCGGGGACTACAAAGCGAGCTGGATCCCACAGCTCCGAGCACAACCTCTCACTTCTTGAAACTGGCTGTAAACAGGGGAAGGGAGGGGCCAGACGCCTGCCAAGCCAAGCAGAAACTTGTGAGTAACTTACAGAGGCAAAACAAGTGCAGCGCAGGCAGCGGCTCCCAGCGCGGTGCCGGGCGCCGGCCGGGCCAGCACCATGATCCCCGGCACAGCCGTGCCGGGGCCTGGCGGCCGCCTCGGTACCTCGGGAGGGCGGCTGGGGGCAGCGGCACACGGGAATTGAAGGTGAGAGGCTGCGGAGCGCGGCGGGGCCGCGGCAGCGGCGGGCGGGACGCGCGGTGCCGCTGCCGGGGCGGGCGGGGGCTGCGCGTCCAGAGCGACCCCGGGCTGAGAAGCGGAGGATCCGGGCAGCGCTGGGGCCGCCGCAGCCGGGGCACCGTAAACAAGAGGCTGCTGCAGCCTGCGCTTATGCAACAGAGGCGACCTGCGGCTGCAGAGCCGCCGGTGGCCGCGCAGGGAAGGAAGGGGTCAGCGCGGATCGAGCGAGCGCTGCCGCACGCTGCGCTCCGAGGAGCGACCCGGACACGGCAGCGCTGCCCGGGCAGTGACAAAAGGCACGGCCGGGTGCGAAATGCCGAGCGGGGCCTGCGCCGCACGGCACAGCAAACAGGGTCAGTGCCCTCGCTGGTAAGTGAGCACTGAACACGGGGCTTTTCGGCTTCAGCGGTAGAAATACCTCACCTGAACTTAAAGGTCGTCAAGAAGATTTTTCCGAGAAAATATTTGGGGTTTTATTTTTGCTCGTTTCGGAGGTAAATACTACCCTTTTCCTAAGATTACAATGAATCGCCTGCCGTTTCTATTGTTAAAACAGAATTATCGCGTTCAACCGCAGAGGACGTAAAGAAAAAATAAGGGTAATGACTAAAAGCGCTTTCGAAACCAGACATCCCCTGCTCTGTAAAATACAAAAGCCTGGTAGCAGGCTGTTGATCTTCTGAGACAATATACAGGCAAGTTATTCAGTGGCTGATGTAATTCAGTCTGGAGTAATCAAAGCTACATGCTTAAGGATAAACCTACATAATGGAATAACGTGATTGTACCCATGCCTGCGCTTAGTCACCTTTGCACTCGCCAGAATGCATATATTTGCAATATCTAGTTCCAGTCTGCTGCTTTGCTTGAATCGAGTCATAACAGTTCAATGAGATGTAGTTTTCGTTCCCTTCAACTGGGAAAAAAACAGCTTTTTTTTACTTGCTTAAAAACCTAAAGCAACAGATGCTTCCTGAAAACGAACGGGGTTGTTTTCGGTGCTCGAAAATAGAATGAGGATGGAAAGACAACATAAAGATATGATACAGTCCACTCACACACAACAGTATAGCAGAAGAACTGATGTGAGAAAATGAACTGAAAAAGTCAAATTTTCCCACAAAGGTGAAAACAACTTTTGAAAACAATAGAACTTCTGATGCTGCCAAAGAAGCCACTTCTCAGGAAATCCAACAAGGGACACTGGAATAAAAATCTGCTTGCCCAGCTAAAATTACTGTATTTTTAGCCTGATTTCTGCCTCAGCTTATGTTATTTAGAAGAAAAACGCACACAAAACAACTTCAGTGGGAAATAAAACACGACCGTTGACGCAGTTTTGGGACAAACTTTGTACTGTGGCTGAAGAGTCAAAGGATTAGCACCAGGGAGATGCAGTCACGTACCCGTGCGCTCACAGACCCCACACAGTATAATTTAGCCATCTGGTTCATGGAGTACAGCATGTTGTCTAGTAGCATTCATTTTCGTTGCACAATGTTTATTGTGGATTGATTAAATCTTTCTTTCCTCTGGAAAGAATCCAGGTACGCGTACTTATACTTTGCTATAGGTGCTGACAGAGAAGCACACAAAACCACAGGAGTGTGTGACAGGCAGAGTACGTGACATGGGAAATCACCTGCTGCACCAGCTCTGCACTGTCCCTGGAATGGGCTGCCATGAATAACAGCTATGATTTTAAGGCTGTGCTTGTTTTGAGTTCTACTTCAGAGATTATTTCTTGTTTCTGCATTTTGGAAAGTGACTTAACACGATTGCTTTGAAGTTCACTTGGTTTCAGTAAAAATGCTATCTACTGACGATGAACCAAAGATGGCTGGACCACAACTGCTGATAGCAGCATACTTTTTAAAGAATTCGAGCTATTTTGAAAGGAAATGATAGCTGATTCTTGCCTTTTTGGAAAGTCAGGCTGCCCTGATATTAGGTTCCCTGGACTACAGAGGTCCATTGTTTTTTTTAAACTAAATGGTTATAAGGTTGGAAGTCTGAATACAAACTGACCTATTTAAAAAAAAACAAAACCAAAATCAACGCCCCCTCATTTCCCAGTATCCTCTAGTCTTTGTTAATTTTATCAGTGATCCAGTACTCATCCACCATACTGCCTTGGATATGCCTCCTAAGAAACTTCTTTTTTTAAGGTAAAGCTTACTTAAGATACTAGGAGATCTCTACTTCCCATCATACTGTGAAGATTTATGCTTCAGTTTATGTCCTTCTGCTCGTCAGTAGTTACCCTTATATGTTTTAAGCTATATACAAGGTATTGTTTGACAATTTTCAAAAAATTGCATTAGTATTCATATACACATCAGTACTTACTGATAGTTTACCGTTTACTTCTGTTGAGTGTCCTATATCAACTAAATTACCACTAATTTAATTTAAATCAAAACTACAGAACATGTATTAATGAAATTTTGAATGACAGTTTACTTTCTTCTAGACTATCAATGTCAGTTATGTGATGTATATAATCTTAAAGTTCAAAATGTTTTCTTCACAGTAATTTGCATTTCATTTACGATGTAATATTTTAGCAACACTTTCACTATTTCTCTCTCTACAGAAAAGCTGGTAACCAGCAAAGAAGACACAAAAGCTAAAATCACTATGTGGAGCTGTGAAGCCTTAATCAACAGTACCGAGAACAGTGAGGACCAGCGTCTCTGCCATGACTTCGACCTTGTGCTTTCCATCTTTTCCCTTCTCTACCTCATTATATGTTTCCCAATTGGCCTTTGTTACAATGGCCTGCTGGTCCTAGTTAACCTCTACAACAAAGCTACTATGACTATGCCAGATGTTTACTTTGTCAACATTGCCATTGCCGGTCTCATCATCAACACTCTGGCACCAATGTACCTGCTGGGTCTTGCCAATACAAAATGGGCCATCTGGAATTCCAACAATGAAGTTTATATTACCTTCCTTATTTTATTCAACGTCTCATCATTAGTTACCATGTACTCTACCACGCTTCTCAGTCTGGACTACTACATCGAACGTGCCCTGCCCAGGACTTACATGTCCAGTGTGTACAACACCAAACACGTCTGCGGGTTCATTTGGGGCGGTGCCATGCTCACAAGCTTTTCATCGCTCCTGTTCTACGTCTGCAACCACGTGTCCACCAAAATAATTGAGTGTTCCAAGATGCAGAACCAGGAAGCAGCAGATGCCATCATGGTGTTTATCGGGTACGTTGTACCCGCCATCGCTGTTCTCTACGCACTGACGCTCATCCTGCGGATACGCAAGGAGGCCACGCCACTGGATCAGGACACTGGGCGCCTGGATCCGTCAGTGCACAGGCTTCTGATTGCCACAGTCTGCACACAGTTCACCCTATGGACACCCTATTATGTCATTCTCTTAGTAAGCACATTTACTAACCTACGAGGAAAAATTCCAGATGTAAATTCCATTCAAATATTACACTTCGCCACGATTTTGTCAAAATTCCTGGCTTTCTCCAGCAGCTTTGTCATGCCTCTGCTCTACAGATACATTAACAAGAACTTTCCAAACAAATTACGACGTTTGCTTAAAAAGATACACTGTGGGAACCAAGGGTGTTCTCACGAGCGCACAGTTGTACAGCAGGTCATGACATAGGTGTGACGCAATCCCTGGTGCTCTGTGACTGCGGCACTGGGTGCTCAGTGCTGGGACTGTGACGCTGCTGTGTTGGCACTCAGAGATGTTTGAGAGTCCCAGCCGAGAGGCTGGAAGGAGCTTCCACTGCAGTTGAATGCAACAGTCTTAATTTTCCAGTAGTTGTTTGCTGAAGTGGTGTGAGGCTCTGGCCTACGTGCTGCATTACCTGTGACAGTGGATACCTTCAGTGCACTGAACTGGTGACAAAGGATAAACTCTTTTTTTCATTGCTCTGATCTTCCTGTCTGAAGAAATCACTAAGCAGTTTCTTGAAGTCTTGACTGAAGACACAGCACCTTGTATCTTGTATAGAAAAAGGTATTACCTTGTTTTCTATACAAAGAAGTGATAGTGCTATCCTTGATGAAGTAGCTAGCATTTTTCAATGAAGATTATATAGATGATCTTTACTGAAGATCATATTATCCAATTATACATGTCCAAATAGTAAATGTTAATTATAAATTAAATTATTTAATTTCTTTCTCCATCACTGAATCCCCTCTAAAAGAAGCCTAATTTACTTTTTTCAGAAATTATTTTCTCACACAAACTAATTTGTTTTAACATTTACGGTGAAATTATTTTTCTTTTAGTTACAACAAATAACACAAGTGTGTTTTAATTTTCCAGTGCTTTGTTTGTATCCTAAAACATTTCAGGAATTCAGAAATATTTATTAACTAATTCTGACGGAACTTGGAGATGTTTGTTCCACATACTAAAATGAAGGACACAGTGGTTTACAAAGTTAAATCAGAATTTAACTAGTAATGATTGTCTGGCTAAGTGTTATGGTCCACATATGTTCATGTAACAAGAGAAATTATCTTAAAAAATAAATATGTTTATGATTAACATTTTGTATTTTCAAGGGATATGTTTGCAACAAATAAATTAAACGCTCTTTAATCTATGACATCAGTGGAGGTTTGGAAACCATATAAAATTCCTCAATATAGGAATCCCAGTCAGCAACAGCTCTTTGTCAACCTCTCAAAAAAGCCTTCCATTGGGATTCTTGGATACACAGTAAAGTCTACTTTCACAGGAGGGATGAAGAAATCCAATCCAGATCACCAAATTTTAGTGATTATATGAAATACGTGAAAAACACAGACATGCTGCAGAAAGCACATAAAAAGTTACAACAAACTACAAAGCACTGACCCAAAACCTACGTGTTCTTATGCTGCTGTTGCATTAATGACAAGAGGGGGGGTATAAGTGAAGTTGATAATTTCCCACTGGTGTGGGGCCACAAGACATTTTTATCACTTGATACATGCTACAGCATAATTTTCTTGCTTAACCTGTCACAAGACAACTCAAATTCCACATGACATAATTAAAAAATGTGACTTTTCAAGCTTCTGGTATAGAAAAAAACATGGAGCAAGATGAGAACTGAACCTTTCCCATTGCTCAGAGCACAATCTTTTCTGGTAACTGCTTCTAGTGTGTCAGCAGAGATGCATACTAAACTTCTATGTGAAAAGCAAGTGAGGAACAGACCTTTCAGATCTTTACCCATCAAGCAATTTCTTCCCATAGTCACCATTGCTTATCCTCTTTACATACAAGCATCTCTAAGATATCAACATCCTGGTGGAAGACCTTCCATTAATCTTTACTCTTTTTTAAGAGCTTTTCATATTTCATTGAATATTTTTAACTCCTAAAATCTACAGAGTAAATCTATTTCTGTGGTGGTTCCAGTTTTAGCCTGTTGATGAAAACCACGTTAAGCACTGAAGCTGTTCCTTATCACTGTGTCCAACTCTCACATGCATTTACAGTGCCTCTATGCTGACAGACATGATACTTGCTGCTTTCCTGGTTTTGCCCACCTTGAGAGATATTCTATGAATTTCTACACATCTTGAACATTCAAGCTCACTTACACACAGAAGTGCTTAAGAACAAAATCCTTACAGCTCTCAAGCAAACAGGCTCCTCCTTCCCATCTGAGGAAAATTAGGTTTCTTAACGCACCACATTAAATCTCTCACGTAAAAATCTGTTAAAGAAATTCTGTGCCATTATGCATGAGGAGTTCCAGCAGGGAGGAACTGGCTTATCTGGTGTGGATAGAGGCTTTCAGAACTGGGACACTGCCAGAACAGTGTAGCTGAGCAGGCAACTTTAAGTGCAATTTCAACTTCCATGTTGCTTCCTGACTTCCATTTCCTCCTTCTCTTAAGACATCTTATTTTGTGTCTCTGAAAGAACTGTTGCCTTTATTTCTGTTCCTTTCTCTCCTTGTTAAATTCTCAGTTTCAGATGATGGCTCTTATATAACTCACCATTTATTCACTTCTCTGCGCAATTTAACTTTCATTTCTCTCCCACCCCTGCTTGTCTTGCACACCTGGTACCATTCAGTGCTCGTGTTTACTTCATCACACTGACTTCTTTACGATGATCCAAATCTTACTCAGTGATTCCACGTTACAAAGAAATTTATTAGTTAAATGGAAGCTGCTATTTAAGATATGTAGAAAGACAAATTTTTATGGAATTTACCTGTGGGGTATCCGATCTGATTGTTTCCTAATCTTTTTTACTGCAACAGAGCTACGGATGTTTGTCTGTGTCCTTTATAAACACTAAATGCGATGGCAATCGTAGATACAACAACTTGGATAATTTAATGAACAAGACTGCTATCCACTCAACCTCTTTGAAAAGTTAATTTGATGTATTAGTTGCCTCAAAGAAAGTGTGCCGTGGATCTGCCTGGCTGCTGTTCTCCTAAGGAAATTCTGAACTTAATTGCAGCATCCTCATCTGGTAGATCTTAAAAAGCTGTATCCTAAAAAGAGAGGGCTTTGCAGTATTTATACAGTAGAGAAGCAAGTTCAGTAAAACACTTAAGGAAATACAAGGTATCATAAATTAGGAAGAGCTTTTATGGACAAAGGTTTAATACACAAAGTTCTCAAGAATGGGGCCTTTCCATTTCAAATATCTGAACGTTTCTGGTGACTGTAAATAGGGACTTATCTATTACACATTTAAATAGATATGAATAAAATACTGTATATATGCAAGATAAAAATCAGCCTGCTGATGTAAAAAGAATCTGCAAAGAGTTTATTAAATTATTCTAAAAGTGTATCCTTTAAATGTAAACCTCTGAACAGGAAGGTGTACTGTATGCTTCTGTATGTATATAATGTGTACTAGAAAATAAGCACTAGTTAAGTGCCATATTAACAGTGTTATTTTCTCATAAAATTAAACTTAATATTTGAATTGATCTATGGCTTACAGCCCTCTTGCTGAACTGCTAATTAAGTCAAATCAATGAACTAACAAAAATGTCATGCTCTGCTTCTATGTGAGTTATTAACACACCTAGCTCAAGACAGGTCCTGGTTGACCAACTTAGTAGAGGTCCTAGTTTCAAAAGTTTACATTTCAGAATCAAATTTTGCTGGTCTCTGGAGATTTAATTTCAGTTAATAAAAGAAGGTGATCAGCCACTAGAAAATTCCTGGTTCTACTACAATGAAGAGTTGTGGACTCCAATACCATGTCAAAATACTACAGAAATGGACTTTCTGGGAAGCTTCATGAAGGAAGTATTGACTCATAATACATTCTCAATAAAAAGTGTTCAAGTGTACATGGTCAATAAAATGTGTGATTATTTTCTTTTTTGCTTTCTTGATAAAAAGCTGTTGTAAACAAAGTTAAACTCATATGGCTTCACTGAATCAAAACATAACAAAATGCACGACTTGCATGTCAAATTTCCAAGCCTTAATTAGACATTATTAAAATCTTATTATTCATCAGCATGAAGTTGGCTGAGAATGAAAGCTAAAAGGCACATACCTCGCCATTTTCAGCATAAAGAATCCTGCAATTAATGAGGCAGAATAACAGTGCACCTGGAGATCAATGCAGACATTGGCCACATCCTGACAACTTCCTTTCCTTTGTGCTGCCACAATCAGCTTCCTGCAGAAATTCTCTTGGTTCTCAGAACAACATAATAAAATAATCCACACCTCTGGCCTCCCAAAGGAAACACAGCTCTTAAGAACCTAGGATACCTTATAACACGTTCTTTACAGTAACCACTGCACAGAACCAAAAGATTACTCCCCATGGATCAATTCATTTACCCTTACGTATATGAAAGTATTTTCTTGGCTATACTTTCAAAATTATTCATTTGTTCCCTTCCGGTGTTCTGTGAAGTGTAGGAAGACAGCAAGTAAAAGCAAACTGTATTTAAAATGAGTATTGGTAAACTCTTTAGGAAAACCCTCAGTCCAAGGCACTTTTAACTCCCAGACAGAAATAAATGAAAATGGCAGTTCTCAGAGTGGAAGTTGCAATATTACACCATTTAAGCAAAGCCTAGTATCTGACAGGATGCCCTCACTTCCACACAGTGCTTTAAAGGGTGTTTTCTTTAATACGAGAGCCAGCATCTCCAAACAAGTACAGAGCAGTGATTTTCTGATCCTTCATTCCACAGAGCTTTTGGATACAACCAACAAAAAGGCTGTTTCTCAGCTGGATTAGTAAAACCCCACATATACAACACAGAATGAAGGATCTTCACTGAGAACAGAGTTAGTTAACAAGCAGCAAGTGCACAAGCCCACAGGTTTCTGAAGAGTGAAAAACTACATAAATGCAAGTAAAAAGGGTTGATCAGGTTGAACAAAGTCAAGATGTTTACACTAGTACAAGCCAGGCTGACATGGCACCTGAATCACCCATTATCACAGAAGTCAACCACATTCTGGAGCACTCAAAGAAAATACTCAACTACTGTCTAATAGGAGAATAGGCCCCAAGGTTGTGAAGAAAATACCACACTGCTACCACAAACCTCAGAAGGAAGTAACACCTTCTTTTTTCCTTGTTTAAAATGAAGATTCAATTACATTTTTGTTCTGTGGGTATATGTGCATCGGTAATGCCCCATTTATCACTGCCTAATAAAAATGAAAGTAGTGCAGTGTCTAGGCTGGAGACCTTGTGAGCTTCACTGCAGGAGCCCAGGACCGGTAGGACCCAAGAAAAGCAGAACCTGCCCAAGTGTCACTCTCAGTTCCACTGTTCACTGAGGATTCAGAGAGGAATTGATTCTTGCCTAAGCTTCTGCAGCTGTGAAGTGCTCAATGCACTGATGAATGCTAAACATCTGCTCCTAAATTAATTTATGTGGTCTGTTAATAAGCAAAATCTTGTGTATTTATTGAGTATCTTGTGCAATACTTTTGCCAAGTGAAAGCAATCTAATGGTACAAACGCAGCTGTGCAGACTGCCATGGCAACAAATCTGAAGTGTGAAATGGTTCCTCTGTTGAATTCCTTAAGTTTTCCATTATATATCAAAACACTTTGACATATGCTGACTACATTCTTTTTCCATCAGGAGAGCAGAGGATCTATTATCTCCTTTGTCATCCCACTTTCTTCCCACCAAGTCTTTCCCCTACCTTGAAATTCCATGTGATTTCGTTATATTCCCTTCCTTCTAAAGAACTGGCACTTTTAATTACATGCACAAGAATTGTCAAAAATATTCACAGTCTGCAGCAGGCAGAATTCCCGTATTATTACAAATCATGGCAATAAAAAGATTTTAAAACACAGGATTCTCATCAGAGTATTTGTGAATTAAGTATAAAAATATACTTTAAAAACCCCTTTCTATCCAAAGTTCCTTAAAACAAGATTTATAAGCAGAAGTGAATCTATTTTATCCAGTTTAAAAAGTACTTGCATGCTTTTTCCCCTTTTCTTAAATACACTATCCCAGAGGTGCTGCTGTTGGCACTGATGGACTCAGCCTTGGCCAGTGACAGGTCCACCTTGGGCTCTGCTGGAATTGGATCTGTTGGACACACAGAAGTTTCTGGCAGCTTCTCACAGAACCCTCCCTGCCTCTGCTATCCAAACCCTGCCATGCAACCTCAGTACAATTACTGACTACAAAGTGAACTGAAAAGCCTAATTTAAGCCCCCCAAAATTTGAAAAAGTAAGCTAAAATTTATCTTGAAATCGGTAGAATTTCTGCACTGTTTCTTATCGCCAAAACCTCTAAAAGATCATTTTGAAATGAATTCTGGTATTTGTTCATCAAAGCTGTTTTAGAAACTCCATCTGGTGGTCACTGGCAGAATGCTCTTGCAGTTCTCAAAAGCAGTAAGCAGTATAATTAGTTAGATTTAAATTACACTTTAGGGGGAAAAAAAAAGAAATTCAGTCCCAGTTTCTGGTTAAACACAAATTTGTGCAGCTGGTCCTGCCTGCAGGCAGTGAGGGGATTGCTACAAGTACTTAGAGGAAACAAAATTAACCTCAACTTGGACAACCAACTGCGGCTGTGAGGTGGGTAAGAGACAATTCCATAGCAAGAAACAAATCTCAACAATGGTTAATTTTGCTTTTAAACCTAATAGAAGGATATTTAACCAGGCTACTATGTCTGACTATTCAGAAAGAAGAAATATTTATTAAAAAGCACATGTTTCTTGTATTGTTTCATGAAACATCTGTTATTAGCCATTGTGGTTGACAAGATGCTCAAAGACCAAAGCAAGTGCCATTCCCGTTCAGCTCCAGAGTATTGTAATTCTTTCTAATTAAGTATGGTTTCACTAGTTCACAATGAAATAGATTTCTTAATTAAGAGAAAAGTCTGAAATTTTTCAGGTCCAGCTTGTGTGCAATTAAGTAATCATTTTAGCACCAGCAGTGCTATGCAGAGACCAATTCTCTTATTAAAACTTGCTGTTAGAAAAAGCTTTTTTCCATCTTTTAGCAGAATATTATTTTGAAATACAGGCAATTTCTGAGCTCTTGCAGCTGAGTTACATGGATGATTTACCTGTATTGAGGAATTTATTTTGTGATTGATAGAAACATTACTGTATAGTAATAATAATAAAATACTGTTTATAAAACAACTTAGATTACAAACAGTGCTCAGATAAGCCAATAATAAAACAACTAATAGTGAACCACAGGCAAGGAACCCTGAGATTTGAAGGCAGCAATCACACAGCACCGAGCATGGCTGCTCTAAGGAAAAAAAAGGAAGAAATGTTGATTTAGAACCAGCCCCTGAGGTGCAGGTAATCATTAATAACCAGTGCTTATGGATAAACATTGCCAGCCTGGGCTTCTTAACCCCATCCAAGCAGAGAGAGTAAAACTGTCAAATGTTACAATTTCACTGCTCCATGTACCTTATAAATAAGTATAAGCAACTGAATTCCACTTTAACAACCACACTCTAAAAACCCCTACTTAAAGCAAACATGCAGGGAATATAATACAATAAAGCCACGTGAGGTTTTTGTTCTAAAATGAATCCATAAACAAAATTCCTTCAACTTTCTTCCAACTAGCGATTTTTGGTTCTCTGTGCAACTTCCCTCATGTTTTGGGGTTTGGGGTTTTTGGAAGAGGGGTGTCCTTTTTAATGTCAAAGCCCTAATGTTCTACAATGTTTTAATCAAGGATACAAATTTGCTTGCTGTCAAGTAAGACTAAACATATATAGAATTAAAAGCAAGACCTTTCACAAGAAAAATTTTACAGTGTGACTGGCAACTGTGCATCAATGTAACAAAAGCCCTAGAACAGATACTTCTCTCAAAAATTAGAGGGATTTTTTCCCCCAGGAATTTTGAGGTATTGCATTAATATAAGTGGCTTTAATGCCTTAAAATGCCACAAAGAAAAGCTCCCAATATTTAAGCTCAGCCGAATAGAGTCAAAGCAATCTTTGACTAACACAGTGGCTTATATCCCACACTCAAGTTATTTTCTTCTTACATGACAACAGTAGAGGAAAAATTAAGGTGGAAATACATGGCAGTTGATGAAAAACATCTTCGAAACAAAACTGCACAATTCAAAATTCCAGTAACAAAGCAACTGCTTTTCATCATAATATACCTGGGTATAGGCAATAACAGTCATTTAATATCCAAAACAATCCTATCATTCTACACAGGGATGGTTTTCTTAATAACATTACATCCAAAAGGCAAGAAAAGATAAGTTAACTGAGAGCAGAAGACAACAGTGTGATCTGAAAATAAACTTTGGGCTCCTCATGCAGGATTAGCTCCCTAACAATAATCACTACCCCTAGAATCCAGTCCAGTCCTTCGACTAACAGAAGGCTGCTGCAGCCTCTGGTCTCCAGGATCCTTGACCACCCTGTGCTGTTTGATGCAGCACCAAGCAAACACGAGCTCTAATGCTCAGCTGAGCATTGCAGCTCTGCTGAACAACTGATCAGGACGGGTCAGAAGGAAGATGAGCAAGACAAGATCACCATCTCCATAATACTTTACAAGACGGATCTGCCTGAAGCCAGAGAATAAAAAGACTGAAATCTCCAGGGCTGCAGCATCTCACAAGCCAGACTGACAGTGTTAGACAAGATGGAGAAGTTTCTCTCATCTGGCACACAGGGATATGAGAGAAAGAGCCTTCACTTCAAATTAAACCTCCTGTCAGGGATGTGTGCTCTACTAAACACATCAGTAATATGGGTCAATTAAGAGAAATTATTGGTGTTGGCAAAAGAAAAAAAAAAAGTCATTCACATCTGCTTTTTTGATAGGAACATCTGTCACTTAGTACTGGAGATACTTATTTTGCCATATGAACAGTTGTGTTCAAAAATAAACCCCAGTTTTGCCCACCACAGCACACTATAGGTGGTTAGTGGCTGTATGTTATCAGCCAATCCCTAAATATTGCCACAGCACTTCACAATTATTTCACTTCTGTAACTTCACCTTTCCTGCCTCCATCCTATCTAGAACACCATCACACATCAACCTTCTCCACTGACAGCAAACAAATTAATACATGCTAAGAAATTTCACCCAAAAAATCATAAATCCATAAAACACTAATAAAAATAATTATGACATTATGAATCCTCCCAAATACAATCACTTAACCATTTTCTGGAGCTTTATGAAACCTTTACACAACTGAGCACTATTCTCATGACTTGTACCCTGTGATCATTTAAGCAAATTAAACAAACTGATTTATTGTTTTTTCTAAGGCAAGATGCAGCTGGTCACACAACAGCAATATTTTGCTTTTATTTTACTAACACATTAACTGTGACAGTAACAACACAGCAAGCTGCTGCCCAAACTCCACCTGGGAGCTTTTAACATACCTCAACAATTCTTTTGTTTCTATAGATGAGGCAGAATTGCAGCTATCGGGATGGGAATCAGCAAAGTCCAAACAGAACAAAGAATACAGAGTTGGGAAACTTTTATTTTTTAACTTCTATTTCTCCTCTGGCTTTCAATTTATTCCATCACCTTGGAAGAATGAATTTCTCTATAGCGAAGTTTCTCCACCTGTACAATGTGATGCTTTCTGATGTGTGTCTCTCTCAAGCTGTGTACAATTCTGAAATTGTGTTGTGTTACTTGCAGCTGATTCCAAGTAGGAAACATGTTCTTGCTCCCTAAATACTAATGAATAATGAAGTTTAATACAGGTTTCAGACAAAGTATGAACTAACGCCTGTAAAGGTGAATGCATTTTAAAGATGGGCGCTTTCTCTTGGATTACTTTTTCTTTTTAAAGATGGGAGGGGTAAGAAATAGCTTCTCTCTTTTTACTTTTCCGATTCTATTTATACAATTGTCTCATTAGCAGATAAGTTCCCTTGGAGCTCTGCTTACCCAGCCCATGCATTGTCAAAGCTGAGGTTACTGAGTTACAGGAAATGTGGCCTCAGCACTGCTGTGTCAGGGCTTATCTATCTGCACGGGAGTTACTCCTTGATCACCCACTGCTCATTAACTCAGAGTCACTGAAACCTTGGTAAAGAGCGGTTTGAAAATTCCTTCAATTGGCGCGGTCATTGATTTGCCTCTCTTTTACTAATAAACACCAAGGGCACAGACAGATAACCTTGTGTACACCCACCCAAGGCAAATTCAAAAAGATATAAACCCCCAGCAGTTGGTTGCTGGCCCTCAGCCAAGAAATAATTTTAGTTTCACCCTCCCATCCCCAGCAGGGCCCAGGGTTATCAATAACAGACCTATTCAAAGCACTCCAGTGGAAAGTACAGCAACAAAACCATGTTGCAACTGTTCAGCATTGCCTCGAGTCCACACGTGATCCATTTTGGAAGCTAAAAAGTTAAGTTGATGACCAAAACCTCCCTGAATTTTTTTCTGTAATTTCTAAAACAATCATTTCACTATGCCTACATAGTTTTTGCTGTGCTCTCTGCACAGCCCTCAGTCCTAGAAAGAATAAGGTAACACTTGAAATTTGCATCTTTACTGAAAAACCAACAGAAAAATAAAAGCATCACCTGATTTGCATGTAACGACAATGTGTATTTTTTCTTTACCATTCTTGACTATAAGAATTTAACATTAACAGAATCAGCCTGGACTAAGGTGCAGCTCCCAGGGAAATGCTATATATGAAACACCTGCACTACACTGCCACTTCGCCCAAGGTTTTCTGTCACAGTTTGAAGGAACTACTGTAAATAAAAGGGAAATAATAAAAAAACCTACCCAGTCCAACAAACTGCTACATATGATGATCAAAACCAAAGGCTCTGTGTGAATTATTCTGAATAAAGCTCATTGGAAATCACATTTCACAAAGCCCCTGAACTACTGAAGAACTGCTCTGGAGGACAGTTACTTTGCAAAGAATGTGAACCTTCAACCTGAAATGTTTCTGAGCTACTGCTGCAACCCAAAACCCTCCATCCAATCTACCTCTAACCTCAAGCAAGTATTTGGAGCAGTAGCGCTAACCTTCAGATGAAAATGTAGACCAACTGCGAAAATACCTTCTCCAGGTAATCCACAACTGGTTTTGAAATTTAGACTCATACACATTTGTCTGATTTCACTTCTTTGAAATATTTTGGCAGTTTCCATGTGGTTTTCAGTGATCTTTGTTAAAGTACAAGTGGGAAGCCATGAAAACAGAGTGCTGATAATACTGGTCACAAACTATCCTCTCAACCCACAAACGCCACTGCAGGTTACTGGAAGATTACATCAGAAATGCCCTACCCCATGAGCTGGTGTAAGAAAACATGATGCTGATACATCCCAGACAGACGGGCTGGGCTAAAAAAAACCCATGAGCCAACCCTTTCCTGCTTATTTATATCTAAGGTTTTAAGAACACTATTCAACATAGTCACTGACTGATGCTGAGCCAGACCCAAAACATCCTTCATACTCAAAGTCTTGTCTTTTAACACCTCATGGTCATTGCAGAGCATCTGGAAAAATAATTCACTGCTTGTATACAATAACAGGAATATTCCAAGAGCCAGGACCCTTGGAAGATAGAAATACACCTATTTTTAAGCAGGGATCTTAATGGTTTGACATGCCCTGCTTTGTGTTGAGCTTTTGTTGTATTAAGCAAAGGGCGTGGCGTGGTATTTATTCCACAGGCTTTTCCTTTTCTAGACCTCTAGCACTTCCAACAGCGCACTGGGAAAAAATGCAGTTGCAAAGGCTGGCCAGTGAGCGTAGGATTACTTCATGAACAGGAAAAAAAAAAATCCACTGGATGGCCTCATATACTTAGAAATGGCAGGGACAAACACTACTTTTCTGTTCCAAAATATCTCGTTGCAGAGGAGAATCTGAACTTTAAAGTCACATGATGGAGAAACCATAGGTTTGCTAAACATGCAACGTGTATGGTTTGAATGACTTCAGCCAAGTTCCTGTTTCTCTTACAGAACTGCATGTTTTTATTCAGCAAGCGCCTGGATTTTTCGCCGTGATGTACAGCAGCTGAAGGAGTTATTGTAATATACACACTCTGCTTTCTACAGAGACAGAAAGGGCTATAAGCTCCAAACAATAATTGTATTTCATCTGACATTTCTCAGTGAAAGGCTCAGCCTGTTGCTTCTGTGGAACAATTCCTTGAAAAGGTAAGTGCTTTATATTACTTTGAATATGCAATGTCTTATTTAAGAGGCTCAAATAATGAAGTTAAGGTTGTAATTAAAAGTTCTTAGTTTTCCCTTTTTTAGCAACATTTGAGCTACACAAAGTAAAATACCGTATCTGGGAAAGGTTCTCAGAAAGCAGAAATGTGTAATGAAGCTGAAACTTGTGATAAGGCTGGGCATTAAGTAGAGAAAATGTGAAGACTGTTTTCCAGTAAGTACTTCACTCCCACTGAACCAGCGGGAGGTGGATGATGAAATACTGTTCAGTGGTGTGGACAAACAACTCCAACCATTGCCTAAAACCAGTCTTTTAAAGGATGCACGTTGTCAAATAATCTTAACTCCACTACAGGCATTGCATAGGACAGGAAATGTGTCAGTGCTCCAGTTCGGGGATTATGTTTAAGTTACTGTTAGTTCCTTCATATGCTAGAAAAGTAAAAACAAAAGCTTTCGGTTTCTCAGGAACTGCTTTTTTCACAAGTTAAAGGTGGGATTTCTTAAGTCTTTACTACTTCAAAAACTTGCCCAAGAGTAGGACTTGAGCTCTTACAAGAAAGATGAATACAGTATTTCACATTTTATTCTCATACACTGCAAGCTGTCCCATCTTTTAACTTGGCAGCCGTAGTGTGAGCAGAAAGGACATCTTCTCCCTCCACACCACGTGTTCTCTCAAGCTGATGCAGGACATCCCCACCAAGAGCAGAGTCGCACAAGCAATGTTATGTGTATTGCCTTATGACTGGATGAAAGAATATTTTCCTTCTAAAGGCTGCTGACAGAATGCAGGAAGACAGCTCCTACCAAACCTTTTACAGAGGAAGAGTTCTGGTTGCCAGGGAGAAAATTCCCTGGTTTAGGAGCTCTTCCTTCTAGACTTCAAATAAACACAAGTCTCCTTGAAAGCAAGCCCCCCTTTTGCAAAAGTTAAACATCAAAGTGGGGATGGGGAACCCAGACCCAGTGGAATCTTAGGGACGAGGTTCCCCTCAGCACTGAAAGTCCTTTCACAACTTGCTATTTTTAAACTGCTTTCTGAACACTGTGCTCACTGTGTTGGAAGTGAAGGGGAAGGTATTCACTGTGCTTCAGAACGTGAAAATCTAACGTATGTTTGCTTTAACTGCTAAATTACAGGGAGGAAACAGGGATAGAAAGAGGAAAAAAAATCCAAGAAAAAAGTGAGGCCACACAGAGTTAAGGAAGGATTTGTGATGTGACTGATGGCAAATTAAAGTAAGGGGGACCTGAGATATAAAGGGACAAAACACAGGAGCATGACAACACAAAGATAAACCAAGTAGCATATTGCAAATTTCCCTCAGTAACTAATCATAAAACAAACAGTAATAGACCTGGCTTCTGCCACAGTTACTATGACTAAATGGAAATGAAGTCAGTTTTTGTCACAGTGAAAAAAATAATTCAGGTCTTGAGGTGTTTGCACTGCAAGCTGACAGATTCCACTGAAAGAGTAGAGGACTTGTCTGCTGTCGTCACCCCCTCCACCCACACCACAGCAGAGCATAAACATTACGTGCATTTTGGAAAAAAAAACCAAAAAACCAGAAAAACCCAGAATGCCCCTGCAATAAATCCAAGAACCAGACAAGAACTGAGGGAACACCAGATCTTCTCACAGCAGAGGAAAATTACATAATAAATTCCCTACATTTTTTTTAAGATGGAAGCTACAAGTATTTTGAAAAAACAGATGTGGCCAGTGGTATGAATATTCTGAAATAAAACATCATGTGAGGAATAAACCACCTTCTGCTGCTCCCATGGAACATATATTTTTATTTTAAATTAAATCAAATTAGTACTACCAGAAGTCTGTAAAAATTTGCAAACATTAATACTACTACAGCAGAAGTTGTGAGCTCCTTCATCCCACTGTTATTCTAAGCATGAACTTGATGCTTTGGGAACGTTTTAAAAGCGGAAAGAGAATTTCTAAGAGCTGATTTACATGACAGATGAGCACCTTGCAGTCACAGGAATCTCTAAAGCTACTTGTTGTGATGTATATAAATGTGCAGAGAGGTTGTGCCATGTGGGACTATTCCCAATCCATTAGCTGCAGGGGCTGCAAGGGAGTCAGGCTGCTCTGGCAGGGCTCAATTTATAACCCCAGTTTGAAAACCAATGCAGCCACTACATGTGGTGATGAGCAATGCATCTTGGAAAGTGCCACATATCCTCAAATTTCACTGAAAGCACTATGAAGAGACAAAATATTAAAAAGAAAAAAAAAACCCCACAGACTGTCAGAAATATACAGGTAGGGTGACCCTTTTAGAGAGAATGCACATGTGTTTCAGCTTGTAGGAAGAACTGGGCACATCTGATTGTACCCCCTGCACTCGAACCTTTCCTACCACCATCTGAGCTCCAAATTGCCATTTGCTCCTTTTAATAGTGAGACACCAGAAACAAATATGAAAAGAGGAACTGACATTATCACTGTGATTCTTTTAAGCTTCTAGAATAATTTAAGGGGGAAAGTTAATAACTACAGCATTGACTTTAATCTTATTTGTCAAACTAAAAATATTTTAGAATTGGCTACAAACTGCTAGGAGGTATTTGTTCTTCTGTAATAAGCACTTTATTAAATTCAAACAAGAATTATACTCACACTGACTAGCCACAGCCAAGCTGCAAGCAACTCGCTCTTTTTGTAAAATTTTGTTTGTGTGGGAATCCTAAGGTAATTCCCTTTAAAACTGCACACCTAAAATGTTTTCCTTAGCTCAGAATTCTAATACTTACACTGATTATAATTATAAATATATAGCTGCACTATTATTTCCCTGAAGTGAGCATGTTAATTCTAGGCTAAAGAGATTCCTTTTGTTTAATTTAATCCTTTCCTCAGATGAGGTAATTTAAAAAACATACACTTAGGTGAGGATAATAATATTTAGATGGAGAGGAAGCATCAATGTTAATTATTTAACAATAATGTTCATGTCTGTGGTTACAACTGAAACTGTTTCAGGCATCCATCTTGACACCAAATGAGAGCAAAACACATCCTTAACCTCTGTTTAACACTGTGCTGGTTATGAATAACACACCACAATGTGCAAGCTGGTGGGTACAGAAAGAGAAACCAAGATCATGCACTTGCTTGTACAGTAAGCTGCAGCTACTGGAATATGCTGCATTAAGACTTACTTTGTCTTAAATGCCCAAAGAGTATTTAAATAAAATTAAAAACACATTGCTATGGACATAATTGAACCCAGTATCAGTACCAAGGCCAGGTCCTGAGCAAATTCAAATTTATTCAAGTTTTGGCATCTTTTTTCCCTGTAATTTGATATAAGGCCATATGATTTCCTGTGAAACCCCAAACTACATCCTTTGTTTCCTTTGCAATGATGCTACCAGAAAAGTTAACTGTTGCTAAATTATTCTGAGATTCTATGCAAGCACAGTGAGCACAGTTAGTTGGCCCATAAAAGTTGCTGAGAAGATAATGGAGATGTTCACAGAACCAGAACTGAATTCTTTCATTCAGCCCTGCAAAAGGCCTGACAGAATTTGCAGGTAACACTGCAGGCTCTGGTAGAATAACTCTAAATGTAAATATTTCCTAACCTTGATGCTAACATTGTGTGGGATGATAACAGACTCTCAGATGCTCAAGTGGGCACAATTCTTCCCCAGATTAAGCTTCAAATCTCTCTCCTAACAAAAGATCAAAATTTGACTTATGGTTTCCTTCATCCTTGAGACTCCTCCCAAGTATTTAAGAAGAAATGAATTGTAGACATCAGAAGTTTCACACACAAGAATTGCTCATATTTAATAAACTATTTTTAAGCTTCAAAATTTTATTGACTCTTAACTTGCTTCAGAGACTTCTGCCTGTCTTGCCCATCAGTTCTTTCCTACATAGTGCACCCCCAGCTCAGAGCCTGGAACAGAGCCTGACCAGCCAACCTTTCCCTCCTGCAAGACCACCTGTAACACAAAACATCTTCCCTGGCTGCATCAGTCCTTCCTGGAAGGGAATCTCTCAGAAAATAACCTTTTCTACAAAGGGAGAAACTCTGTCTTTAAAAAGGGACAAAGAACACTGCCGAATCAAAACATAACTCCACGCTTTTCTATAAATGAAATTATAATTATATAAGATTATAGACACATTTAATCAAAGCCACTTTGATAAGTCAAGTTTTCTAATTAAAACCAGTATTAGAATTCCAATTTTGAGGCGAGATTAGAAATATCAGAAATGTGAAGTAGTGTCAGAGGTAACAACCATAAATTAACTGTCAAACAGTATTAAGACACTGACTTATCTATAATGAGCACTGCTTAAAAACATTAATGCATCTCTATGAATTTTTGCCTGTTTAACATTACTTTCATTTCAAGAGTTAACATCACTAGAATCCCCTTATGGAAAAGGCATTATGTACAAGTAAGTATGTAGCTTCTTGCCACTGTGACTTATAGAAACTCCTGTAAGGAGAACTCCACGGTCCTGTCTTTGCCTGCTTGTTCAGACCAGTTTTAGGTAAAACAGAACAAAGTAAAAACACCAAAGTCTAACACAAAATTAGAATCTTTGTGAATAGATTTTTTTTTTTCCCTAGAAAAAGCTCTACACTGTAAAAACGCCTATTTTAACTTTTTCCAGTGCCGAGGAACATTTTTAATTAGACATTTCAAATTAATTAGGAATAGTGGGTTTATTATCTCATGTTTAAATATATTTACTCTTCCCAACTAAAAAAGGTATGGTATTCTCTGCATCAATCAGTACAAGATGAACAGAAATTTCCTCTTAGAAATTGAGCTAATTATGCTTTTAGGTGGTCTGGAAAATGTATATATCCATATCCATTACAGTTTTTCACAAGTACATATTATGTTCTCATAAAAGCTTTTTGGCTTAAAAGACAGGAGCCTCCAAGCATTTATACAGTAACAAAATCATTATATCAACATATCACAGAGTCATTACAGCTAACAGCCTATCCATATTACTCTCAAAATTCCCTATTTCCAGGAATTTATAATGCAGCTGTAATAAATGGTCCTTGCTAAAACTGTATCAACAAGTCCATAATGCACCAGTAATCATTTTCTCAAATTTGAGCATGCAGGAAAGCTTTTTTTTTTTTTTTTGGCCATTTTATGCAACAGCTACATCTAAGAAATGACAGCATTATTAATGTATAAAGATGTTTTAGTATAAAAGCAGTTTGTTCATAACAGTTCTTAAACACTCTCATTAATTTTATACGGGCTCCTCAGTACAGACTGCAGTTATGAAAGGCTTTTTTTCAGAACAGAAAGGAAGCAAAACTAAAACAAAGAAAGGAATGTGGCTCGTGCCTCATATTGTGATTATCTCTGCATTTTCCTCAGTATGTGGTGTGAGACTGCAGCTGGGTTCAAATGATACCAAATTCCCACCCTTGCGACAGGACAGTGGAGCTTTTTGTGGCTGGAGCTGCTGCCCACACACTGGATTGCCCTGCAAACTGCCTTGGCCTTTTTTTGTGAGATGGGGAGGAAAAGCAGCTCCACCTAAACAGAGCCAGCTCCTTTGTCACCCACTGAACAGCCAATATTCCATATATTCCACAAGCAACATGAGTGTGCTGGATCCTGGCTGTCCACAAAGCTGAGCTGCATCGTGAGGAAAAGGGGGGAGCGGTAAGAGCAGAAACCACATCTAAAATAAAAAGGATTTCTCTGGCTTAAAATAATTGCAAGCTAACTTGGGTAATAACACAGGAGTGTAAAATCCACCAACAAATTACTGCATTTATTCTGAACAAATGGTTCATACGCCTGACTGCACATAATATATTCAATGCAAAAATAGGCATTAAAACTGTACTTTAAAACTTGTTTCACCTTCTTTTCCAGTTCAGTTTCAAACACCGTTGAACAGGAAATAAGCACAGTGCAGAAAGAAGGATGACTTCTCACAACATGACATGGATCAGCTACCCAAGCAAGAGCCAGCCTTTCACTTCCTCAGAAGAAATCGAAGCCGTCATAGCTTCTCAAAACATCATATCCAGACTCATGCACTGTTACATTGCCTTTTTTGTACCCACAGGATTAATAGCTGGCATATGTATTTTGATCATTTTCATAAGGAATCATTTACAGAACAAAAGAGAAAGCTTGGACTTACTTCTCCTACACTTCACCATCAGCAATATCATAATGATTTTTCTGTCCTTTACTGTCATCACTAGACCTGACTATTTAACAGCAACCCACCTTGCCTGTAGCGTGCTGTCATTTTTTTTCAACTTTGGTTATTTCAATTCTCACTATGTTTTCATTTTGACACTTCTCACACTATTACTGGAGAGATTTCCACCACGGACTGCTCTCTGCAAAGCCACCCAAAAACCCATCTTGTGTTTTGGGCTTGTACTTGCATGCACCTTCTGTTTGTCCCTGACGGAGGCACTGCTGGTGGGCACTGACAATTATCAGCTGGAAGCACACTGCCAGTTGGATCCATTATTTGCATGGCCTGAATACGAGATTGTTAAATTCACCTTTGGGTTTGGAATCCCAACATTACTCCAGATCCTCTGTTTTACTGTTCTGTGGGCTAAGGAAGCACCTGCTGGAGCTCCAGCCTTGCAGCAGCACATTCGCACTTACCCTGCCGTGTACGTGATCGGCGTGACAATTTTTATTTGCCGCCTGTTTTATAACGTCATGATTCTCTTCAGGACAACACTGAAACTACAGAGGAGCATTGGAACTACAAAGAACGAGCTTGTGATGAACATTGCAGAAATAGTGCTGTTCTGTGAGAGCTGTGCTAGTTTGGTAGTTATACTTTGCTTTCATAAACCGTGCAAGGATGAAGTACTTAAAGTCATACAGAAGTGCCGAAGGAAAACCCACGCCAGCAATCACCTTGAAATACCAGAAACAGCCACGACCCATCAAAGTGGGTCTCAGTAATACTTGCTCTTCTAAACAACTGTCAATCCACTTTGCTTTTCAGCTTGTGGGTTTGGTTTGGTTTTTAACTTCTTCAAAAAAAGGGCAATTGTTCCTTCTTTAGAACCCAAACTTGGCCTATCTTACAGCTAGCAGTACTGGAAGAAAAATGATGGTCAGTTCTAGTACTTACAGTGATCTGTGAGAAAACTTCCAAGGTCTGAGGCTGTTTGGGTTTTTTTTTCATATATACATATATATTTAAATAATCTATTTTTCTTCAAGCATTGCTTCAAATTCAGGTAGAAAGATAAGTACTGTTGCCATAGAACTGTGCTTCTCCAATAATACCAATAACCTAGCAGAGCTGCAAAATGTGGCAGAAAGAAACTTTGAACAAAGGTCAAAATCTGCACCCAGAGCATTTTCTCATGTGTGCTTCCTCCTTTGACTTCTTACCCTTTAAACTACTTATTTCCATAACACTGGTATATAACTCGTATATATAATTCCAGTGGCAGAAGCAGTGAATTTTTTGTCTGAATTCCTGTGCCAAAAAAACAGAAAAAAATCAAATTAATGGAAATACGGGTCCATAAAGGAAAGCTTTGGGTCCTTTGTAAAGAACTGAACTGGAAAGATCAACAGGATGGCTAATTAAAACTTTGTGCAAGAATGAAAGCCTTTTGTTAACGCACTCTCAGCTTCCACTTTGCATTTAGACTTACACCAATTATTGATTTAAGCCATTCCTGATGAGTTCATTCAGAGGTATGAAGTCATTGGAAGAGTCGCATTCAGTAATACACTAACTGAAAAACAGAGAAAAGCCAGTCCAGAACAGTAGAACTGAGGTGTATTTTTAAGAAGGCAAACAAAACCCAAGCCTCACTTCCTAACTGGAATCAAGGCTCTGCTGGAGACAAGATAGAAGCATTGTACATTTAGATGACAGTTGAAGGGTAAATGGTGCAAAAAGAGGAAAAAAAATCAGAATTAGAATAAAACAGCTGTGGTGCGGGAGTTTGAATGAAGCCCTGCAGGATCAGTAGCTGATGCAGGCTGAGATGTAGGTGCAAAGCTGTAAATGCTTGCTTTGAGCACATTGTTACTGCCACCAAATCTGGCCAGGAGCCACCTTAGGCATTTGGCTTCAGCTTCATCTTCTCCTCTTACAAAGGTGGAGCGAACGGAAACAGGAAAAGCACAAAATTGTACTAAAACTTGGATAATGATGTAGACTTAGATGGCAAAGTTATAAAAATACAGTGCTGTAATGAGGAAGTAACTTGAAGAGCTCTGAGAAAAGCTATTTTGATGCTTGAAACACTGCTTTTGTATGAAACCCAGGTGCTAAAGGAACTGAGCGGGGTTTTTTGCAGTTATATTCTTTGAATGATCTTCCTGATGGGGTGCAGATTTGTGTGGGGAGCTGGTGTAAATCAGCATGGGCTGCCTAAGAGAGAAAAGCAGGAAATGATTGATCAAGATGAACATCCTCCACAAGACAACAGCCAAGAGCAGAAATGGGAGAATAATAATCTAGAATATAGATCAAATATCAAGAGATATGGATCTAGCCTTGGACATCCAAATCCTGAAACATATGGACTATGACTGTATCACATGCAAATAAAGGGCAACATATAATCCCACTAGGACTGTAAGGACCAACATTTCCACAAGATGTAAAAATCAGCTGCTAAGATGTCTGCATTACATTGTGTCAGCCTGTTCCCCCATTCAATTTTGTTCTGCTGCCAGCACGAACAGATGGATCAGTAAAGAATTCTACATCTAAACAGATCATTATAGAACGTAGTCAGAAAGGAAGTACGTAGATAAGAATCACCTCTTTGAACACAAGAGATTTCATACTTGTGAAAGGAATTCTCAGGTGGCATCAGAGGTTTTGTTTTGCACCTGAGAAGAGAGATTAAACAGCACAGACCAAAGACCAGCAGAAAGAAGTCTGAAGAGATGAGTTGTAAGAGCTGTACATCAGTGAAAAAGCTGACAGACTGAGTGAAAGAATATGTCAGAAGATGCAAACTGTTTATATCAGCTCAGAAAGTCAGAGTTTCAGCTGCACTGTGGATAAGGAAGATATTTTGTAGCATGGGAATTATGTGGGAATGATTCTACTTTATTTACAGCTTCCATACATTTTATATTTAAGGATGAAAGAATAAATATTGTGTTGTTTCTGAGAGTCCTGAGTTACTTTGGAAGGTGCCTAAAAGAAAATTGAGTCAGTAAAAGTTGGCTGGGATTTGGAAAGTGGTCTGATGGTGAGTGAGTGCCAGCAACACACCCGTGAGGAGCCACAAGGTTGAGCAGGTCACGAAGGTGCTTCATGATACTGTCAGCAGGGTACACAGCCAGAGCAGAACCATACCCAAGTGTCACAGACAACAAATCCTGTAGGGACCTAAAGCCAGATGTAGGATCTGAGAGTGAGTACACCTAGTCAGAATGAACAAGTGTGTGAGCCTGGGAGCACCCCTGGGTAAAGCTCCCGGCTGCCATCTGTGAGATGTGAGTACATGTACTCTGATCAACTCCCTGTCCACGTGGAGAAAACCTGATTTTTTTCTGGCTGGCTGGTTATATTGCCACGAAGAAATCTCTCTATACAGTAAAAAGACTTTGCAACTGAATACGGGAAAACAAAGGTAAACGGAAGAGAAGAGGTTGAAAAATGCAAAACAGTAACTCAAATAGTTGGAAGTATAAATTTTAGCAATACAGAAATGTTTTCATAGAATTATTCTTGATCAAGTCAGAGCTTACATTAAAGTTTAGGACAATGAACATATGGTCATGGAGAAAATCTACTTGCATCCAGCTAGAAAATGACAGCAAACACCCCTGTGCAACAGGGAAGGAACACAAGCAGTTTCCCAAAATCCTTCTAATACAGTCTGATATGAGGGAGAAAAGAGCAGCTTTAGCTAAGATTAAAAATAAGAATTTTAAAATAATTAATAATCCAAAGAATATTTTTAAGAACAGAGTAAAATCTTTATGCGCTGAGATTTTTTTCCCGTATGCAAGCAGCAGCTCGGTTGAACCCTCACTTACCCCAGGCTTCACCCAGTTGTGAACAGTATGTTCCAGAAGAAATACAGCATGTATTTTTATAGGCAGGCTGTCAAAATTAACTGAAGGGATATACTGGAAAGTTCAAAGAAGAATATTTTACTTTTGTCTTGGTAATATTTGTATCTTTTCAAGACTTTGGTCTGCATTTGAAAAACCCACTTTGTTAAGTAGAAGGAGAGAAATGATCAGGCTGCTGAAGTTAAAGCTTGAATTTCTGAGTTGGTAACATGTTTTGGAAAAGAACTCAGGACTCATCATTACTGAACCAGCTCACTCAAACTCGATCTGATCCCACTACAAACAACACTTGAGTTAGAGACTGGATGTGCACACTTGAACCACAACTCGAGCTGCTACATCCCCACACGCATTTCTAAGTCTGCCCTTAGTTACATTCTAATATTAAACTTACAGACATTGAAAGGGCACCAGTACTATTTATCCTGATTTTGAGGTAGCTGCAGAAGATTTAGGGCAGAGTGAAAACTCAAGCAATTCAGCCAAAATAAGTGCTCTAAATAATGTGTCCACCATATATGTTGCACGACAAATAAATTCATTAATGGATAGAATGAAAGAATGCATTTCACTTCCATGGTAGAGTGTCCAGAAAAGGACTGCCAGACTCAGGCACTAAAATAAAAAAGACTGATGTTTTGGGGGGGAAAAAAAAAAAAAAGGCATTTGAATAGATCCTGAAGTGCTATGATGGGGCCTTGAGCAATCTGGTTACTAAATTAGCGGCAGGTGTTCCTGCTCATGGCAGAAGGCTGGGATCTAGATGGTCTTTAAGATCCCTCCCAACCCAAATCATTCTAGGATTATGTGATCTTTCACTGGACAATGTTTTGTGGCCCCATTTAATGAAATTTTTAGATGATCCCTTAAGAGTTTTGTAATATATGCTCTAAGAAAAACAAAAAAGGTTTTACCAGAATAGTTTGAATGGGTTTGAATGGGTGTTGTCCCTGCAAAAGGAAAAGGCTGAACTTTTAAAATTTATTTTTAGTAAGAAAAATGCATTCTCAGAATTATTGGCAACTGAAAAGCCTAAATACACAAAATACACTCTATCCAAGGTTTTCTGAAGGCACAGAAACAATTAATTCCAGCTCAAACTAAGTTTGATTATTTGCAAGAAAGATTATTTCCTACTGAGGCTGGACAGGATAAAGTACTGAGGGTGCTCCGGATGCTCATTTCATTCAGTGGTTGAAAAAGGCGAGAGAGATTTTGGACATCAGTCTACCTGGAAAACCTCATGACCAGTACAACAGCATCTGTATTTCCTCTAGAGATAGTTCCAGCAGAGATTCTTACACTTTCCTCTCGAGACAGTTCCAGCAGAGATTCTTACACAAATCTTATTTCTTCTGCAAATGGTTATATTACTGTGTAAGCATTCCAATACAATTTTAATTTATGCTTCCTTTCCCTTCTATACAATACAGTGCCTTTTTTTTTTTTTTTTAGATTTCTATATCCTTGCCCTGATCTAATTTCTCCAGGATTCAACAGCTTCATACCCAAAACACTTCTAGACTGCTGACAGAATCCAAGAGTCTTTAGCATCTTAGAGGGCTTATCTAACTGAAGAGGCTGCCAGAGAGCGCTGGCACAAGAGCTGTGATGCATCAGATCTCTCAACATTGTTCTCTACCAGACTCACACCTCCCACTTTCTTCCTCCTCAGCTGCCACCTTTTAGCAGTACAGCATGTTGAAGTCTGCTAAATTACACAGAATATCTTCTATTATACCCCAGACTCAGCCTCTTGGTGCACTGAAGTACATCACAACTACACCAATGCTTCTGAAAGACTCTCTGGTGTTAGACACGTTTACTGAGATATTTACAGCTTTACAGAGCTTTACACATTGAGTGCTACATAAAAATAAACCAGGAAAATTCCAAGTGCTGGATTACTGACATCTGACATTATACAAATGCTACTGCACCAGTTGCTTACATACATGCTCTCAGCAACAATCACAGTAAGGTAAAACAGGTGGAGCTTTTAAGATCAATAATGTCACAACTGTGACTGCGCTCATTAAGGCAATCACCGTAAAGTCCTGTGGAATACCTGTGACTGACAGGGAAAGAGCGAAAGTACAACGTTCAGCAGCTGCTAAAATTACTTTGACGCATTTTATGGAATATGGAAATGACAAACAGGGAGATTAAGACAGATTAATCAGTAATAGTAATTTGACTGCATAAACAAGGGCCTGAAAATCCTGTGATCTGTTTTAGGAAACAGGATTCAGAGGATTTGTACAATCATCTCCTAAAATATTTAGAGAAATATAGAACCTATTAATTACCATATAATAAAATACAAAATTACCATAATACTACTAAATATGACCTCTTAAGCTTCACAGTTCTTCTAGCACAGAAAACAGCTACTTCATGGGTCTTTAGAAAGAAAATTTCCTTACAGCTCTGGAAGTATGGCAAAGTGACGTATTTCTTACCATTAATTCAAACAAGAAAATCATCATTCAGAATTATACATTTTAATAGTAAATCAGCTGATATTCACAGCTAGACAAGCAAGGACAGACAGACCAGCTGATTATCAAATCCAGGCTCCCATAATAACAAACAACTGACACCCAGAAGTGAACGTTATACATGGAGAAAAGTAAAAAATCCTTCAGGCCCTTGCAAGATTAGTGGAAGCTCTGAAGGACAGAACTAAGCACCGCAATACCACATGATCAACAAACAACAATAAAGACTCTTTTTAATCCTGTTCTTTCATGACAGCAAAAAATTAAGACCTTCAAAGTTGGTATCACAAGATTTTTCTAACATTTACAATATTCCACAACGCAATCATATTTGCACACGTCTCAAAGCAAAACACTTTAGGCTCTGTCCTCATCATCCTGTATTAAAACACTCCGTTCCACACACTGGAAATCATCTGTTTAGAAAAATTTTACCAGCACCAGTCTGCGCAAACACTCTTTTGATCTAAATAATAACTGGTTCCAAAGCTATTTATGAAGAGCCATTATGCAAGAACATCTTTAAAAACTTTTTTAGTCACTCTGCCAAAATCCTCTGCTCCTATGCAGCGTGTTGCAGAAAAACCAGCAAATAATACATTTGCCTCAATGAAGGCAAAGGGCTTCTGCCCCCAAAGCCACTCACGTAAAGAGACACTGCTTCAATTTCCTACACATTAGGTACTTTCTAATCTAAAGATATTTGACTGCTGTAATTGGATGTCACACATCTATTATAATGACATGTTAATTGCTTACTCCACACTTCTGAAACTGTCACATTCTCTTCCTGAAGTCCTAAATGCTGAGGTCCCATTCATCTTATTCCAGCAGCAGTAGAATGCTGCATCCGTGCACAGCAAAGCCACTCACGGCACCTAACATTCAGGTGTCAACACAATCACAGAAAGCAACTGCCACAAATAAAATATTGCTCTTTTATGAGGAAGGTTTGACTTTCTTCCCGTTCTAAGAATTCTGGCCACCAGTAGGTGGTGTTACTGGAAACGTCAAGTAGGTTTTTTCACCCTCTGCAGATGAAATGCAAAACTCCACCTGCAGCACTGGTGTTTAATGTAAAACTGAGGCTCCTCATTCTTTGCAGGGTAAGCTCAACTTTGAGCTGAGCAATTCTAAGCAAGAGAATGATAACATACACCTGAAAATTTAAATAGAAACAGGCAAAATGGGACCAACTTGAAGGTAGGAAAACGAATTTATCTTATCCGTTTAGCAAATGACCCTTCTCAGATTCTTGACGTCTTCAATCAAATATTTCCCTTTAGAATGCCCAGAGGCTTTTAAAAATAGAACAAATAACAGTAATAATTGCATTATATCTGTGTAAAATATGCTTCATTGCAATTTGCAAATAAAGCTTTTAATTATTGTTCAGCTGAGCTCTAGATTTGAAGGGACTATAAAACTTAAAAAAACACCGGAGGCAGAAAGGAGGGTGCAGTGAACATTAGGCAAAATAAAACTGACAAATATGAGAGAAAAGACGTTTGAGTAGTTCTAGTAAAAAAGAAACCAGCAGAAACAGGGTTAATTCTAGCCTTATAAGGCTGTTCAGCAGCACTTCAACTGCACACAAATTAGAACAACCCTGGGAATCTATAAAGCTTGTTTTATTGCCAAGGACATGCAGCAAGATCTGCATTTTGCTCTTGTAAACTATCCTTTATTTAATAACTTTTAAAGCAGAATAGACTTTTATATGATTTTTGGTTTTTTACTGCTGAATCATCAACAGGTGGCATCCACTGCAGCTCTGCACACCTAAATGCAAGTTTTTACCGAGAGGACAGTTGGAAGTTGGCACATCCATTACGTGTGTACCCAGCAAAGAGCAGCCTGCTGCTGTCCGGAGGAAAATCAGCTCGGGAGAAATGGAATTAAGGTAAAATAAAGTGTTTCACTTTAATTACAGTACATAGTTACCTGCAATGCTTTTAATTGCTTGGCTTTTGGCGGCCTTTCAGACGTAATTAAAATCTGACCACAGGCGGACCTTTTAAAATCAATTGCTCAGGCTGTTAACTTATCTTTTATTGTATTTAAATCTGTTTTACTGCCTTATTCACAAATAAAAGGCTGTTACATAAAGACAACAGTTTATGTCTGACTCCCAGAGCTGCTTGAAACAAACACCAAACCTTCTAATAACTGTGATTTCATATAGGTATTTTAGCATGAAGATTTACACTATTAAAACAATTCAAAACACAGCAACAGGTACTGGGAACTTATGCCTGTTGCATTGAGAAATTGAAGCTCTGGAACCCATATCTTTATTTAAGTATCTGTAGCTATTTCTGATGATTTGAATACATTTAAGCAAACTCAGAGCTGTATTTCTGACTAAAACTATTCCAACACTCCTACTCCACTAGTGGTCTGCTCTTGCCTCCCCCAGACTGCACACTGGCAGGATTCAAGTCATTAAAATGTGGAAATATGCATGAATTTCACTAGCAAAAAATTTTTAAAATATTTTTTCATGTAAATAAAAATCAATGATTTGATAGTAAGATGTAGATTAAAGCAATTCAAGATATTTAAAACTTAACGCAAAACAGCCTGGTTTATAATTTTCTTTCCGGTTTTATTTGTTTGGAGTGTCTTTTGTTTCTTTCTTTTTCTAAATAAACTTGTAGCAATGCTTCAAGTGCTTAACATTCAACATTCAGAAGTAAACAAATCTGATAACTGGTATTTTCCATTACTACCCGGAAGTCAGTGAAACATAATAAATCAAAACAGAAAACAAATTGAGTATAATAACGTTGGTGTAAATCAATATGCTACTTGTATTACCTTCATTTCTAAAATTTGCCTTCCCCTCTCCCTGAAAGCAGCAGGAAGCAACTGCTTTTCACCTCTGTTGCCTTCTCAGCCACAGACTCTGCTATATATTAGCCCTACAAGCTGATAGAATATATATCTATATATATAAAAAATACAGTTTTTCTTTATTAGATTAAATTCACTCATTTGATTTCTCTGTATTTCTTCACTTTCTAATACTGAACCCCTGACGGGCACACAGAATTTTAACAGATCTGTCCTCACAACGTGTTTTGATCTAGAACAAATTTAAATTCTTTTAAGGGAACCTTTGCATTTATATTAGAGCATGATGTTTCCTACAAGCCCAGCTGCGGTGTTAAGTTAGCAGAAGCTAATGGCACATGGAACAGTGCTGGAATATGAGATTAATTGTTTTCCATTTGCAAATTGCAGGTCCAAGGATGTTCATTGATTATTAAAAGAAAACAAATGGAGCTAAAATTCCACTGCCTTCCAACTTGCGTGAAGAAACACTGACGCTGAAACGCTTTTAATAAAGAGACCCAAGTACCACCATGGTAAAAAGATTCCTACATGATCTTAAGGCATACATGAACTGCAAATTCACTCATTTAAAATGTATATAGTATCCTGTAAAACAAATTAAGACATTCGCTATTTGTAGTATTATATTTCAGTCAGTTTTAAGTCTAATTAATCTGACTCCTAAAGCATTTTAATTTCCTATACAAAAGTCTGTATCTTTTTCAATTCTAACCAAAAATGCTTACTAGGGATTCAGTTGAAACCAAACAAAAATCTGATTTTTTTGGTATTGCCACCAAACCGTGAGTACTAATATCTTTCCTGCAGATATTTTAACCATGGAAACTTATTCTGCCTCAGTATCACCTGTTGTATGTAACAGCACAACTTTTAACCTGAATGGATCCCATTTGTGTAACGAAAGCATATCCTCTAGGTTAGCTGATAAATCAGAACACCAACAATACGTTATTGGCCTTTTCTTATCATGTCTTTACACAATATTCCTCTTCCCTATCGGTTTTGTGGGAAACATTCTGATACTGGTTGTCAACATTAGCTTTCGGGAAAAAATGAC
This sequence comes from Hirundo rustica, assembly GCF_015227805.2. Taxonomy (NCBI): domain Eukaryota; kingdom Metazoa; phylum Chordata; class Aves; order Passeriformes; family Hirundinidae; genus Hirundo; species Hirundo rustica. Next base: position 11,112,837 of record NC_053464.1, read on the forward strand.
AATCCCAGACCTTTACTTCATAAACCTGGCAGTGGCTGATCTCATTCTAGTGGCTGATTCTCTCATTGAAGTGTTTAATCTTGACGAGAAGTATTACGATATCACCATCATTTGTACCTTTATGTCTTTGTTCCTTCAGATCAACATGTATAGCAGCATTTTCTTTCTGACATGGATGAGTTTTGACAGATACCTAGCCCTGGCCAAAGTAATGAGGTCCAACCTATTTCGCACTATGCATCACGCTAGACTGAGCTGTGGGCTCATATGGATGGCATCCATTTCGGCAGCTCTAGTCCCATTTACAGCCGTGCACTTACAACACACCGGAGAGGTCTATTTTTGTTTTGCAGATGTAAAAGAAATCCAGTGGCTAGAGATAACCCTGGGGTTTATTATCCCCTTTGTGATCATCGGTCTGTGTTACTCATTAATTGTTCGAGTCCTTATAAAAGCACACAAGCACAGGAGCCTCCGTCTGCGGCGACAGAAGGCTCTGCGCATGATTTTTGTTGTTGTCCTGGTTTTCTTTATCTGCTGGCTCCCTGAAAATGTCTTCATTAGCGTCCAGCTTCTCCAGAGGAAAAGCGAGCCCGTCTCTTCAAACAGCCCATCCTTCAGGCATGATTATCCTCTAACAGGACATATTGTGAACCTAGCAGCTTTTTCTAATAGCTGCTTGAACCCCTTAATTTACAGTTTTCTGGGGGAAACCTTCAGAGACAAGCTGCGACTGTACATTGAACAGAAAACAAAAATGTCAACATTGCATCGCTTCTGTCAGGCTGCCTTAACGTCTGTCATTCCTGACAGTAATGAGCAATCAGAAGTCTGATTTAGTGTCATTGTGTAAAACATATGACTGTGAAGTTGTGCAAATAGTGAACAAAATGCTTGCTACTAACAGAAAAAAAGTGCATTTCTGTGTGTATATATATTGTATCGCTCTATTGAGTATTGAAGGTTTATATTCAAAATGTTTTTATGGCAAGACTTTAATGTAGCAGAATATGTTTTAGTCAGATTTATATTTAATTATGAACAGGATTATTAAAAGCTGAGCACTGAAGAAGCTTTATTTTGTATTATACATGTATGAATGACAATATAAGAGAAAATTTTATCAAGTTAGGAAGACTCTAGATGTAACCTGATTATCAGAGATGATACTTTGCTGGTGTATATAAGGTACTTCCATTGAAATAATGAAGCTGCCGTAACAGTGAAGAAAAATCATTACAACATATCGATGCGGAGATGCAGAAAACATTGATTTTTTTTTCACCCAAACATGCTAAGATGAATGACTTTGCTTACAAGAACTACATGCTACTATCGTCACTGTATTCTAGCATGTCTTCCATGATTAAGTTTTTAATCTTAATATAATCAAGCACAGTGATGAGGTTTTGTCTCCTAAATGTAATCTACTGTTTACATCAGTACTTGATCAAAACCAAAATCATCTGTAACTATAGTGCTCATCTCAAAGAACTTCACAGAAGCAAAATGTAGTGCTTCATTCTGTCTTCTAAAGATTGACCCAGATGATCTCTCTCAGAACAAACATAATTGGCCCTTTTATCAAAAATGCCAGTGCACCAACATTGTGTACATTCACACCTGCCTTCAGATTTGAGTGCACATTGCACAAAATCTCTTCACATTCCAGAACAAAATGCTGTGATTTTTAAGGAACGGTCACTTTCTGCAAAAGATATTGTAGATACTGTGTAAATATTGCTTATGGAAGTGACAGAAACCTTCATTTTTAGAAAGGGAGGACATAGGTAATGGAGAGTGTGATCAGTGATCATCAGATTAGATCTTCATGCACACCCATCCCACCTCCAGAAACCCGCTGCCTTTCAAGACTAAGATGCCTTTTAGATGCTTTGATCATTTGAAGATTAATTATACTAAGCAAACAAATGATGGCACCACTTACTGGAAAACAATAGTGTTTCTTTTCTTCTAACAAATAATTGGATTCTAAATCTGATTGATGTTTAGCACAGGTTACTCCTGAACTTGTCCAGAGGAAGCTATAAAGTTCCTAAAGCTTAGCGTGCAAGATCATTATAACATCACTTGCTGCATCTCTCAAGTGAACAAACTCATTTAATTTCTGTGCTTATTGACTGAAGCACCAGAAGACAGCAGAATAAGATGCTCTGTCCTGTTTTCAAATGTCATATATTAATTAGTTAGCACAGTAACAAACTTTAAAGGATTTTTAAATGTAGACGTTTAAAACAATGTCTAAAGCTACTAAAGCAATAAAGAAAACAGTGAAAACTATGATTCCACTCATATTTCTCATGAAATATCTTGAGTTTCCTAGTGGAAGTTTTAGCCACAAAAGACTTGACCTATAAACAGAAAAGGCCACAAGACGATGATGGCTGAATTTGAAATAGATAGCTGGATATTTCTGCAGCTCCAACAGTGTGAGTCTGAGGCAACTGCAGATTATTTGCAAGTGATTGCTAATCAGTCTAACAAAAAATGTGTTTAGTCCCATCCTCCCTGCAGAACACCAAATAGATCTCTCAAGAAAGATGCAAGCATAACACAAGTTGCTAAAAAACACCCAGCAAGTCATCTCCCATAATTGTGCTCCATCATACGCAGCCCTTTTTCCTCAGTATTTTTCTTTTTGGAATCAGCCACAATTACTCAGGTCCTATGGACTGTCAATAGACATTAATCACACCTTTAAAGATGGCTATTTCAGATAACCTAACTGAAGGAAGGGATAATTGTCTTGGCAGTACAATTCTGAGGATTAAGACACATCTTGAGCTTACAGATTTATTGGTTTGTGCATCCTGACACTTGCCATAAATAGGTAACTTATTTAGGGTTACAGGAATACACTTCCCCAATTGTAGTTGTTGCTTATTTTGTTTTTTTTAGGAATAAGATCCTTTCCCCTCCTCCCAATACAGGGATCACATTTTTGATCAAGTCTATGGCAGAAGCCTTTCTGCTACCCCTGAAGAACACAAATCAAGAAGGTCTTTGTGCAGAAGCTTACAATAATAAACAAATATCAATAGCAAATGCCTGCTCATGCATCCTCCAAAGTAGTTTGTTTCTAAGCGATCATATTCAGTAATATACAGTGAAATCTAAGAAAGACCAGATTACTTGGCATTAAGAAAACAATTATTTACTCAACTTGAAACAACCTATTCCAAATTACAAACCTAAAATACCTGATGAGTTCCCTACTGCTGATGTTTCGGTACAGGCTTATGAACTGTGCCTGAAATTACTAAATTTAAACATACTTCATACTTTAAATACAAAGCACTCTCCCAGCTGAAAAAACTGCACACTTATTCCCAAAGCTTTTTTTTTAAACAGTAACTCTGTACAAAGTAATATTTACAGAAATGTCATACAACTTCCATGTGTTTATGTACACAACATGCTTTCTGCAAGCCATCATCTTGCAATAACTCTCTACTATGGCTTATCCATGGACTAAAACAATCTCAGCTTGATGCACCTTTTCTTTTTTTAATTTCAAAAAACAATCACTGGTAAATAAAACCTTTTCTAGAGTGCAAAGGAAAAAGGGCAAGAATTTTGATACAACTCCTTCACTTTTTATCTCTGGTCTCTCACGAATTGTTTAATTGCTGAGTTGAAGGAAAAGATTCCATATGCCTTTCTAAAACACTGGACTGATGACAACTATGAGATTTAAAAACCTGTTCATCACAGCTGCTTACAATCTTTGCTAAAATAGTCTATATCAGGTTTCCAGACATGAAAAGTCTAGTATTAGGAAAAGCTCACATAAAAGAGGGAATAATCAAAAAATCCCAGAAACCATTAACTGCTTTTGAAAATACCTTAGCACAAGAATGCCTCAAATGCACAGGGTATAACTGAATATCTAGAAACAAAATAAACACAAACAGCACAAACTAGCACCAATCCAGACCGGAACTGAAAGCAACAGTTTCAGCTGTGTAAAAAGATGTATGAGAAAAAGAGCTATGTGAGACCTCTTTAACATGTTAAAGAGATGCTATAACTTTGCATTCTTTTGACAGTTTTAGGAGATGCACTGAATACCAACTGCGCCGACACAACATCCACCTCTCAAAAATGCAAAGCTGGTCAGTCTAAAGATAAAGCTTGATTCATTTATGAAGAGCATTACAGGATGGGAGGGCATGTGACAGAGAATTTGAGTCAATGAGTCAGGCGATCCCAGACTCTGTGCAAGGCTTTGACATAATACAGCCAAGATGCAAGAAAAGACACCTCTCCCTTCAAAAGCTTGGGAAAAAAATTGAGCACAAAGTTTTACAAGAAAACGCTTGTAAAATTTCAGACTAAGTATCTGTGTTTCAAACAAAATTCACTGCCTGTACGGTACAGGCTCTAATCTTTTTTCCAGCCATCAAGTTGTGTTAGAGTATAACTGAATTTTTTCCCGTGTAAGGATTTTGCTGTATTCTCTCAGCTGTTTATTCAGGCTGCAAAAGGGAAAAGGTTGTCTGGACAATTTTAAATGGTTAGAATTGTCATATAAAAAAAATGTGTTAAAGAGTGGTTTACCGTAAGTAAAAGCATGTCAAGTTCAACCCTGGTTATCATTAATTCCATTGGAACTTGTTTCTGCATAACTAAAAACAAGTGAGTGTATGAAGAAGCAGATTTGAATTTTAATAGCTACTCATGAAGGTGAACCAAGGAATTAATTTAATTTTGATTGAAAACAATGAAGATAAGGGCTTGATTTGAATTTAAGGGACAGCATCAAGCCTGCCCTTTCACTCTAAGTCTAACTTTACCCATTCAAACCATCAGACAAACATTTAGTTTTCATCACAGAAGTGCACAGGGCCAAATTACCTGTTTGTCATTTTTTATGGTAAAACTGGAACAACATGTGATGGGGAACAAGTCACTTTTCAGACATGCACACAGAACACCTTCCTCCTATACCCTTAAGCTCTGCGCTCAGGGAAATTGTGGTACATGCCCAGTGCTGTGTTGTAAAGAGAGACACCAGATATGAAAATCTGAACACCCTCCATATTTATCATTTAGATGTCCTTTCTTCAACAGTATTTCCAAACTATTTATTCCACAGTGACTTTTAATACCATAAACTTTTAACCCTTGGGTTTGGGCTTCCTTTTAGACTTCCATTCCACCACATGGCAGCATGACACAGGAAGGAGCTAAGAATAAACAGCTGCACATCGAGCCACCCAAGGTGCCAACATAGGAGCAATGCTCTCTCAGGACTGCAGACCGTGCAGTCACACTCAACTTTCAACTCCCTTTCTTACATGCTACTTCATTTATTTAACAGAAGTCCACTAAATGCCACTACAAAATACAAAGATGACTGACTGAGTCTCACAAACTCACCTGTGTGTTTAGAAAGGCTTTTCAAACTGTTCAACCCCCATGATAAAAACCATTTTCAAATTTCCAGCCTGCTTTCTGCACTGTTCAAACAGTCTACTACAGTAATACACAGACATTTCAAAGTTCTAAATTAATCTACTGAGCTGTTGTTACCAAAAAGTAAAACCCTACCTTCTCAAAATAAATATTTACTGCAGCAGGGTAAGCCTTTCCAAAGCAGCAGCTTTGCTTACAAGTCCCAGTTCACTTGATCTGCAAGCAGAATCACTGAAAATGTTTAAGACCTTTTCAAATTGTATTGAATGTGTTTTCTGGAAGGACTTTAAAAAAACTGTGGGGAGAAAAAACAACATAGTAGAGAAACGGGAAAATTATTAGGGTATCGTTAAATTATCCTTAGAATTGGAGTTAAGGCGATTTTTACAGAAAGAGCTCAGTGGCAGAATTGCCTAATAGTGCTGGAGATAGATTTGTTTTCTGCCTCAGCAGCAGAAATATTTCCTTTCCCAGGCATTCCCTCAATAGAAACAGTAATATAATGGGAAATAAGATTTTCTTCCTTTCATTCTCTCTCCATTCAGAACTACAAAAGAGAAATAGCCTGTACCTGACTACAGAAACCTCTTAACTCTTGTGCTCCAGAGTGAAGTGCACATAGCAAACTGAGAAAGAAACCAAGAAAACTGCTCACTTAAACAACTGATAGTATTCCAAATATCCACCTGACAACTAGCATCAAGGTGGGAAGAAGATACAGTGATGTGTGGGGGAACTTAATTTATAGACTAGCTTGGTTTCCAAAGACATAAAGTCAGAATAATTGCTTCTGATATTACAAGCTCATTCTCTAGAACAGTGAGGAACATGACGTGTTATTTTCTTATGCTAATTAAAGCTGCCTGATGATGGGTGACACTGTCAGAGTGTTGTGGGAGCAGAAACCCAGCCTTGCTGGCAGAGGTGCTGCTGGAGCCAACATCAGATCACACAGAACCCGAGAGCATCCTCTGCCCAAAACAAAGGGTCTGTGAGGACCCCCAGTAAACTGCCCCATCCCCTGCTGATTTGGGCTCTTCCTGACTCTCACCAAGTGAGACTTTCTGGAACTTGACCTGAGATTTTATTCCAAAACCTACCAGATCAGAACAGCTCCTATTCTAAGCTCAAACTAGGTCATTACTTAATCTAGACAAATGTAAAGAAGACAACCATCGTTTAAGGATGGTAAATTTTACAATTTAAAAAAGCTCCACTTTACAGGTTTATCAGAAGATGTCTTTGGAGTACAGACTTGAAAGCGACAAAATATAGGACTTCTGTAATAAAACAGGAAAAGTTTGTCTATTCCTAAGGTAATTTGAAAAAAGTATCAGCCAGTGAGGTGCATGAAGGCTCCTAAGTTCACAAAAAGCCCATGATCAATTTCAATAACCTCTGTATTACAGTTCAGTACAACAGTTCTGTAACCAATTAATTATTTTACGAGTGGGTAAGGATGAATAACACCCCTTTAGGGTGTACGGTCCATAATGTAAAGGTAGAATGGAACGACAGTTACTGAAAGCATGTATTTTCCACAGATATTTTAGATTTTCTCTTCTCTTCACATAACCACTCTGCTCCTTTTTAAGCAATGCAGCCCTAAGCCCTCAGTACATCCTCTGAACAGCTTTGACATCTTTCAGACTCTGAGATGGTAGGAAGAGCTGTCTGCCCTTATGTATATGCTGGTTGCAATAGCCTGGTTTACAGATGCAAATTATTAAGATAATGCTGAGAAATTTAATAAAACACTGGTTGATGATCTTCCGTTTGATGTCCTACAGAACTCCTGTGGGATTCAATTAGAAATAGGTAAATGCATTCAAAGACAGAGTCTGGTTCCCCTGTCAAATACCTTCATGCTTGTACCCTCGATATTTCAGGCAGGTTCTAAAAGTCAAAAGATTAATTTTCTGTTCTAATTACTTGTTGGATGTAACAGACAAGCATTTTCCAAGTATTTATTAATCTGTGTGGCTTTGATCTAATACCCAAGAGCCATTTTATCTATGCTGTAATTTATTAACATACATAAATATACACTGATCTTTCATGTGGTTCACAATATTGCATCTAAACACAAAAGGCATTTTGAATGAGGAAACTTTTCATTCATACTACAGAAGCAGCCATCATCCCCCTCTTATCTGTGCCAAAACATTGGGGTTTTTTAATTTTTGTATCTATTTCCTCAACACACAGAAAGTCATATTTTATAAAAATCATTATACCAGACTCCCACACTATTTAAACAAGCAGCAGCATCTCATCAAAGACAGGGCTGCTTTTTAGAATAAGCATAATTTAAATATCCAAATCTGTGCCATTTTAGGTTTTTTTGAACAAATTAACTTTAACAAAACAGTAGTAAGAGCAATAAAGAGGAAGTAACAATTCCACAAGAATCAGGCCTGCATTAATATATTATTCTATACACACTTCCAAGTTTCAAGCTCTGTCAAGAATAATTGCCTTTGAATGCCCATTTCTCTGCTCTTTATCCTGTGTCAGAATGCAGCAAACATCCTGTCAAGCTTGCAAGTTAATTTCGTGCCAAGTGAATGCATTTTGCAAATTCAAACATGTTAACAGGACTTATTTTTAAGTGAAGTTACATGTATTTTGAGGTTTTGTGCCAAGTTTTCTATATTCAACAATTTGGGCCTTTTCCAGCAATTTTTGTTGACGCTTCTCTCTATGAGGAGTTAGAAGCCATCAGTATAGAACCAGAACAAAATTATTACTGAAAATGGGCAGAAAACACTGGACTGGAGCTGGGTGATACAGTCAAGCAGATTTTGCCTTTGCTCCTTCAACAACTGAACGCTCAACAAATCTGACCCACAAGTGGGAATGCTGTCGTGTATTTCAATTCTGTTAAGATAATTGCAGTTAAGGCAGGAAAGCAAGGATTTATACTGAAAATCCAGCTGAAGCCATCAAGGAAGGTCTCTCCAGCAAGCAGAGAACGAAGGCTGAGAGGAAACAAGAACGTGTTCCAAGAAGAGAAGGAAGAATTTCCCCTCTTAACAGCAAAGAAGGGATAGCTGTGTATCACCACCAAATTCCCCATCAATTTAATACCCTGGCTTTATTAATAAAAGTAGGGAATTAACTTTGAATGGATACAGATTAAGGCAAATACCCAGAATTAGCATGAAACTCTTGTTGGCTAATATGTAATGAAGAATGCACAATTCCTTTAAACACAAGTAAGAAATACACCACATATTGTTTATACCAAACACAGTTGGGGACGTGAGCCTTTCGCCTGGGAAAACCATCTTCAAAGTAGCAACTGTTTTCCCAGCTGTGAATACTCTTTCCTGGGAAATCTATTCGTACCATTACAAAAATAATTTTCAAAGGAATGTAAAATTATTCAGCCTAATCTATGCATATCCATATTTCAGACAAGATTCTGTACCTTCTTAGACATGTCTGTTTACAGAAGGCCTACTATTCTCTATGAACACTACATGGGTGTCACAATTAATTTTACCCCCTTTTTTCAATAAATAAATGTATGGTTAATTTAATAAAATAATTTGAAACAACCCTATCAATATTCTGATGAAGAAGTGTTAGCAGGAAACAAATGTTTCAGTCCCATAACCAGCTGCCCTCAAAGTTTGTTATTTTGTGGTTGGTTGTTTTTCTTTTTAAATTTTCCTAATTTGAGAAATATTGCATAGATAAGAAAGCAGATAAACCAAGCAAGATGTCACACAGTAAGCCATAACGGCCACATGGATTTAGAGCTTTGTAATTATTTTCTAAAACTATCAGAAGGCCACCATACAGAGAGGTACTAGGAGCCAGTGGGCCAGCAAAGTTGTCTTTTTGTGCAAGTAAAAAAAACCCAAATAACCCAAGAATAAACATTCAACTGAAAGGTAGCCCAAAGCAAAGAGAAATAGGCCCAGCGTTTTAATTATAGACTGACAAAACCCAGCACAGTAATATCCATCCTGACATTTACTTGGCCATTTTGAGAACAAGCTCCCACCCCCACTTATCACTGGGAAACTGATTTCTGCTGATGTATCTTTCCATCAAGGCACAGGGGGGGATGGAGGAAGATGAAAGATTATGTCATCTTCTCTTCATAACATGGACAAAACTCTATTTGCATGTTAAAGATACTTTAAACTTGTTAAAAAAAAAAAAAGAAAACAAAAACCAATATGAGACAAGATTCTTGCTAAAGAAAATTAACTTTTGGGGGGTTTATTTCCTCTTTTTTTAATATTTAAGATTTTTACATATTCCTTGAACAAAACCTAATGACCTCAGATAACGCTAATGCTTACAGCAGAGGATTAAGCAAGTACAGGAAAACCACATAAGTGCAGGAAGAGTGGACAGTGGAATTGCAATGCAAACAGTTACATCTTTTATGTATATAAAATACAGTTAATATTGGTAGACTGGTAATCAGAAGAAAATCCTGCAACATCACACTAAGTTGTTCGCTCCATTTTTTTAGGATGGGAAAATATAAACTAAGTTATCTTGATGGCTACAAGATAAGCTTCCCAATAATTAGAAAAATAAATGAAGGGAACAATAAAGGATTACTGAGTTTGTTTGCAAATCATCCACAACTCATTATTTCAAGAACAGGCTTTGGGATGAATTAGTGGGTTGTCAAACAAATAAATACACTGTCTGATGATAGCTTTACAGTATCTGCTGGATCAGTTTGCACCAATGTCTGGTTTGCATTCATTAAGCATTCAAATTACTACCCCAGTTACCTGATTACAAGCAGCATTAGAGATCATATCAAAGTAGCATTCCCAGTTATTCCACCAAGCTCATGCCCAAAATGTTTATCTCCACAGCTTTAACATAATTCTATAGGGTTTTTCACTGCTACAACCAAATAGTGATTTAAAAGAATTTTTTTTGTGGTTTGCTTTGCAGCTAAAGAATTCTATATTGCTCCTTATGATAAACACACAAAAAAAAAGAAAAAAAAAAGCCGAACAGAAAAAGCCTTTCTTTACAAATTTTGCCATTTTCCATTCAGTAAACAGATCTTACTGTTTGGGCACCTGCACACTCTGATGAAAGAAACACCATGAGCTACTTGTTTATTTGCCATTATTTGTAGTATCTGTATGGAATCTCAGAAATTTAATTCCTTTCCCACTGGTCCTGCCTTTATCTGAGGAAAATGTTGATTCCTTCTCCTCCAACCACTTGCAATGCTGAAGATAAGAAGGGAGTACAAGGAAATACCCACTGGCTGTATGAGCATTACTTAAAGTACCCTTCAACCATGAACAAGGAGATCTGATTTGTAAAGATTGATCGTCCCTTAGTCATTGTAATTTTCCTTGAAGTTACAATGTTCACTAGACTAAGGAGGAAGGAACAGGAAATTAATATTGTTTTCTATGGATTACGGATTTTGAGTCTTGCCTAACAGACGTTCTGTTCTGAAAGAATTTCCTACTGCTCTGCAGAAAGCCAGCAGCCCTGCAAAGAGCACTGCAGCAACGAGATCTGCCCGTAAATGACAAGATCCTTTGACACAGTAAGGTCATTCTGAGCAGAACTCAAATAGCCCTGGGAAACAAAGCAACCACATGTTGTTCCCTACCTACAGGGCTGCAACTGTCAGGACTGCTGCTCCAGTAGCATTGTAGCATTGAGGCAGCTGAAAGTTTGAAGGCTGGAGAAATCCATAATCAGAAACAAAATGGGAGTAATTGCAAAGAAACACTTCTAAGGGTGCTGTTATTTCAAGATGACACGTTAACAATACTGCAATTTTTTTTTTTTTTTTTTTTCCCCAGGGAAATGAAACAAAACTAATTTGTCAGGAAAGATCCATCAGGCAGTTGTTACCTAAGAACCCAGCAGTCAGCTTCAAACCACCTGTCTAGATGGCACATGTTAAATCTCTTTTCTTCATACCTATGTTACAGTTTGAAAGGAAAAACTTAAACATTCTGATAGTTCAACACGTAAGTATGTTAGCAAACTACAAAAGTCATTCTTAAAAAATGTAAAACTAATGTCTAGTGATTTAAAAAAAAAAAAATCTGTTTCACATGTGTGATTATTTCAAGCAGGTAAATAGAGCAGTAACATTAGGAGAATTGGTCAGAAAAAACACGAGGCTGGATTAAGTTTTAAAACTTAACTGAACTTTAAAACTCAGCACCACTAGAGATGTCTCATTTAGGGCTGTGTGGTTCTAAGATCACTCATGAAAACATTCATATTGGTCTTGAATTGCTCATTGCTATTTAGTGTAAACAGAAGAAATTGAGTAGATGAAAATCAATAAAACATCAAGATTACTCTGAAAGGTCAAGCTGTTCCAAGGAAAAATGCCTTAGTCTAAGGCTGGTAAGAATTTCTGAAATAAATTTCTGAAGGAATGATCAGTGTACACTAAGTCCAGTCACTGAAAACACACCTCAGCTTGCCTCCAGCTCTAGTTAAACAACAACAACAACAACAAAAAAAATCAATCAGACATTTGTATTTTCCACTTTGGAGATTAAATTTGCTGTACTAGAATTGGGGAAAAAAAAAAAAAAATCACAGGAAAGTGACTTCATGAACCAGTGAAACCTCTATCCCACCAAAAACTTTGACTTCTTTCTACCACACATGGGACTCCTTAGGAAAAACTGGAGCTTATCCATCCTTACTTTAAGAATGCCAGGAAAAGTTTCCTTTAATTCAGTTACTGCATTAAAAGCCAATCACAACTCATCAGAATCCAGGCACCATGATTCAGGAATTCCTGTAGATCTAGCAAAATTCCAGCTTATTTTAAAGTAACAGAAATCAAATTAATGGAAGTAAAGGTGTAGGATAAACCTTCTCAGCATTTGCCTAACTTTTGTTCCAAATTTCTTACTTGGAACCATTCACACTGACTGAGCACAGGCCCACAGTTGCTCCTGATCATCCTGTTCACACAGAGCAGTTTTAACTTGTTCTCTTTTATACTCTCCAAGCAGACAAGGTTTGATGACCTAAAGCACTTTAAAATAAATGCAAGTGTGCCTTAAGCAAACATTTCACACAAAGCTGGGAGTACTTACACGGAGTAACAATCAAACTGCCAAGCAATTAACTTTCTTTAACCAGTTCTGAAGTAAAATTGTTTAAGATCTGCCTCACAAAATTTCATTCTCAACAGTCATTTCAAAAAAAAGCCCAAAAACATGATCTATTAACGTAGACTTTCCTGCTACCAACAGTTACAGTTTATAAAGCTGATGCCAAGAAATGGCTTGTCATAGACCTTTTATGGCATTCCTTAAAACTCAATATATACATGCTCAAGCCACTCACTGGCATCAACTTTTATGGTTCCAAGAACTGTTGTGCTTAGTGGTGTTCCCTAACAGTATTAAGGATTCTTCTTTCCATTACTCTTTGCTCTTCCTTTCACAGTCCTACAGTCTGCACAGCCCACAAAACTCACGTGGGTGTTCTAAGAGCTGAACTCTGGACATCGATGGTCCAAAAAGGCCCCACTTGCCAGGAGCCTGAAGCCCACCTCCACTGTTTGACAGTTTTACATGAAACTATAGATTCTCACAGGCAATAAATTTCACACTGTTTTGTCCTGGAAAAATTATTTCACTCAAATTTAATTATAGCACGGCAATTCCATTGTCTATAAAACAAAGAAAAAGAGAAACATTCCCTCTTATGAACCTATAGGCACAAAATTTCCTATTTTTGCTTTGACAAAGACACAGTCTTTTCTTACTTAGGAATATTTCTGCTGAGTTCAAAACAGCAAAAATGTACAGATCTCTGACAAGCTTCTGCAATTGGTCGGCTTTTTTATATCAGGCTTCCCAAACTCTGAATGCAATACCTAGAGACACTTAGGAACCCAAAGGTTCTTCAAATCTGTTCTTGCCAATGAGCTTAAATAATGTCTAATAACAAAATAAGTACTAATTTTTAGTTATATGAGCTCCATTGAGCTACACGTGTCATGATAAAGGAAATAAAAAGCAGCTTTCACATATATTTTATGTTAGGCCAGGAAACACAAGAGAATTAAGGCTGTGGCTTCTTGAGGTGATCCTCAAGAAGTCATGAGGAAAAAAACCTGCTTTCCCTCTTTGCTTCTTGAATTGCTTTACAGTTCTTTGATCCTCATTCCACAGGAACCACTAAGAAAATCAGAATTGAATTGTCCTTGAATTATGCATAATTTCCAACACCAAAAAAAAAACCCCAAAACCTTCAAATTTCCAATTCCCACTTAAGTATCATAACATATTGAGATTGCTAATTTATTCACATAAAATAATTCATAAAACGTTCAGCAACACAAAGAAACTGCTGACACCTTCTGGCCACTTGACATTCTGTCCAAAAACCAGGAGAATTTCCAAGAAAACATCCTTCATGTTTTCCCAGGCACTCGGGATCACATGAAGACTGAAGCTCCGCCGAGATTGCCATATGACAGCTCCTCACTTGGTTCACCTTTCACCCATATCCATTCTCTGTCTTTCACAGAAACATCCAAAACAAACACAGATCACCTCTCTGCCCGCTACGATTGGACCCAGATACCTGCGTTCAGAACAGAACCTACAGCAACAACAAATCCATTCTGTATTGAATTAAAGAGCCAAACCTGCAGCTTTTGCTTCTTCTTCTTCGGTTTCATTTCCAATTCCAGCTCATCCTTTTGGGCCACTTGTTGCTTCAGTTTTTTTCTTTTTTCCGCCTTCTTTTCTTCTTTTTCTGACTTCTTTTCTTTTTTTTCTGCCTTCTTTTCTTTTTTTTCCACAACCATTTTCGGCATTCTAAAATGCTGTTCTGTAACAGAAGCCACCAAACTGCTGTTCGAACCTTCTTTAATATTAAATGTCAGTCTCATATACAGACAGTTATACTATAATTAAGCTGCTATGGCTATTATTTGTGATTACCTAACTATGAAATGTATGTCTGCACTGAAATTTGATTCATTTTGGAGAAATTTCGTGTTTCCTTTAGGAATACATTGTAGTTAAGGTACTGTAAAATCCAAAGTCTGTCTCCTGTAGGAATCTCCACACCTTTTTTCCTCTGAGGCCCTGCTGTGGGAAACGCCTCAGTGACCCTCCTGGCAGGAATTCCCCATAATTTAGGCTGTGCTTTCTGCAGGTTAGAGCACTGTGTTTGATCAACTGTCCACTTCTGATTAACACCATCATCTCAAAATACAGTCACATGACTATTAGTCATCTCATTAATATGCAGGTGTGTGCACTCACGAGCAAAAAGTAAGGCTCTTGGATCACTGAATAGTTTTAAACCACTAGTTCTGGGTAAACTGCAAGTTTTTCTGTTTTCATATAGGTTAACGTGATAAAACTATGCTTGAAGAATTGTGTCGTTAGCTTTACCTTTAATTTTAGATTGACATAAGCGTGAAGGTGACCAGGAGTTGCAGAGAACACTGCAATTCGTTCTGAAAGCAGCTCTAGCTGTAACTCCGTACTATTTCTCTGCGAGAGCATCTGATTTGAGTGGCTTTCCCCCACTGCCCCAACACTGTCACTTTCAGCGTCACTTTCAGCGTCAATTTCACTACACAGGCAAATGTTGGCTCATTCACAAACATTTACCTTGAAACACACAGACTGAAATGTGTATGTTTCACACATACAGACCCAAGCTGGGAGATTCCCAATACAGCACAAGCTGCCACGGAAGGGGTTTGGCACGGCTTGATAGCGGAGCCGGGCCGGGCACGTGTGAGGCACAGCCGTGCCCGGGGCAGCAGGGCACTCCCGCAGCCAGCCCCTGCTCGGGACCCCGGCTCCGCTTCCCAATCTGCATTCACCGCCCAACACCCGGCCCCGGCTCCGCGTCCCAACACAAACCCGCGGTGCACATCCCAACAAACACCCCCGGGTTCGCTGCAGCCCCCTCAGCCACCGCCACGCATGTGGCCGGGCCGGGCCGGGCCTCCCCGCCTCTCCCGCAGCTCCGGGCGGACAGGAGGACCCCGGAGGAGCCTCAGCCACCCCAGGGGGACCCAGGGCTGCGCCCCCCGCCCGGCCCCTCACGCACCTCCCGCAGCCGCAGCCCCGGCACATTCAACTGAGCCCCACGCTTGGCGCCGCCGCCCGCCCCCTGCCTCTCATTGGCTGCGCGGGGAGAATGGCGGCACCCGGTTGGCTCCGGAGCTGTCAATCACCCAGCTGGCCAATATAAGCGCCGCTTGGAGTTAAAGCGCCCACCGGGAACACGCGTGCGGCGGAACGCCCCGCCGGCTCCTGGCGGCGCGGTGTCGTCACCTTCCCGCGTCGAGCCCCGCCCGTGGCCCCGGCCTTCCTCCTGGGAGATTCCCAAAATCGGGACCCCCACCGAGGGCTGGCCGGGATCCGCCCGTGCGCTCACAGGAATCCCCCAGAGCCTGGCCGGGATCCGCCCGTGCGCTCACAGGGACCTCCCCAGAGCCTGGCCGGGACCCGCCCGTGCGCTCACAAGAATCCCTCAGAGCCTGGCCGGGATCAGCCCGTGCGCTCACAGGGACCCCCCAGAGCCTGGCCGGGATCCGCCCGTGCGCTCACAGGAATCCCTCAGAGCCTGGCCGGGATCCGCCCGTGCGCTCACAGGGACCCCCCAGAGCCTGGCCGGGATCCGCCCGTGCGCTCACAGGGACCCCCCAGAGCCTGGCCGGGATCCGCCCGTGCGCTCACAGGAATCCCCCAAGGGCTGGCCGGGATCCGCCCGTGCGCTCACAGGAATCCCCCAAGGGCTGGCCGGGATCCGCCCGTGCGCTCACAGGAATCCCCCAGAGCCTGGCCGGGATCCGCCCGTGCGCTCACAGGAATCCCCCAGAGCCTGGCTGGGACCCGCCCGTGCGCTCACAGGAATCCCCCAGAGCCTGGCCGGGATCCGCCCGTGCGCTCACAGGGACCCCCCAGAGCCTGGCCGGGATCCGCCCGTGCGCTCACAGGGACCCCCCAGAGCCTGGCCGAGATCCGCCCGTGCGCTCACAGGGATCCCCCAGAGCCTGGCCGGGATCCGCCCGTGCGCTCACAGGAATCCCCCAAGGGCTGGCCGGGATCCGCCCGTGCGCTCACAGGGACCCCCCAGAGCCTGGCCGGGATCCGCCCGTGCGCTCACAGGGACCCCCCAAGGGCTGGCCGGGATCCGCCCGTGCGCTCACAGAAATCCCTCAGAGCCTGGCCGGGATCCGCCCGTGCGCTCACAGGGATCCCCCAGAGCCTGGCCGGGACCCGCCCGTGCGCTCACAGAAATCCCTCAGAGCCTGGCCGGGATCCGCCCGTGCGCTCACAGGAATCCCTCAGAGCCTGGCCGGGATTCGCCCGTGCGCTCACAGGGACCCCCCAGAGCCTGGTAGGAATCCACCGCATCCTGAGAGGGATCCCCCGGCGTGGCAGCTCCCACCCCGCACTTCAGGACAGCCGGTGGAAGCTAGCCCGGCGCTGCGAACACACTGAGATGCGGCTCTCCGGAGAACGGCTCTGGTCCCTTTGAACCCGCAGATCCTAAAGGCGCCAGATCCTAAAAGATCCTGGAGTATGAGACAGCATTACCGATGGGTTCTCATGGAATACATGGGAAGAGGCCAAGGATGTGGTTTGACAGGACGAGAAAACACCTCCGAGGACAATTTCCAGGAAGCAAATTGGTTTCAATGTTTTCATTTTCTATAAATACCCCGTGCACGAACTTTTCCAAGTCCCCTTGGTAATTTAAGGGCCAGAATTTTTACCACATAACACACGTGTAGATGACACATTTTTTTTCAGGACAGTCTGAGACAGGGTGGTTGTTTCCCTTTGCTTGGATCCCAGCAGCAGCTGAGGTGCTGGGTGTGGGAGCAGATGCTGCTGACAAACAAGTCCGTGTACTATTTCAGGCACTGATGGGAAGGGACAACCTCTGCTTTCCTCCTCTTCCACCTCTCCCCACACCGAGGTGCCCTCCTGCCCCCTCAGCCATCACTGTGGGCTGGGAGAGCCTCTCTCCCCTGGTCCGTGTCCTCACACCATGGGCAGAACCTGAAATCCCCTTCCCAAAGCTCCGGTAGGGTGCATGGCACCATTTGGGAATGGGTCACCAATTAGAAATTGTACACAAGAAATATAAAGTGTATATAAAATATAGCAGTGTGCTAGGGCTGAGTGAGGGTATTGGCACACAGGGGATAATCAGAGGGTGGTGGTACCTAAAACTAAAGTTGTAATTCAAGCTTTTGCTCCAATGTGGATTGGCAAAGAATGTTTTCTATGTTTAGACTTCCTAAAATAAAGTTTGTGTTATTGCATATCCTATTGTGACATCCTGTGGTTAAACACAGTATTACAGACACCGTCAAATCACAGTCTTGGCTGCATGATTGCAAAAGATGAGATCATGTGGAGTGATCAGTGTAACTCATACCTATATTACATGTTCAGTTTGGCCAACTATGATCTTCTCCAAGATGAGGACTCACACTGGGCCAGACATTAATATGGGATAGCACAGATACTTGTTCTGTGCTGGACAAAAGTTACATCTGTCCTTTCTTAGGAAAGGCCTATGACTCCAGGTATTGATTGTTTACATGCCGTCCCTGTGAAGGACCATAAATCCACATTTCCTCCTTCAGCAGCATTCCCACTCCAGAGATTAAACTGCTCAAAGAGAAGAGACACAACAGTCTTTGCACACCTGCAGCACCCCCAAGTTTGTACAAAGCACGTGCACTAACTGCACTCATGCTCCTGTCTCTTACAGTATCAGCAAAGATGATTTTTCCCAGGTCAGGGAACCCAGCATCCTCAGCTGTGCTAAGCGCTCCTCCTCCCACCTCAGCAGCATTACAGGGGATTGAAGGGGCTGCAATTCCCCTCCAGTTAGTCCTAAGCCACCACTGCAGCCCAGAAGCCCCAGCATGCAGAGGAATGGCTCCAGTGACACATGAAATTGAGGCCTTGACCCCCTGACACCATCAGAAAGCCTTGGCATTTTTCTCACAATTAGCTGGATGAGAGGTCTGCTTAGATCCCATCTGGGGAATTAGCATTGTTCATTAACAGCACATTTCCATTTCATCAACCTATAATATTTCAGGCCTCAAGCTAAGCAGCTGGATACTCATGCAGTTTGAAAGAGCCCAGAGAGCTGATCAGGATAATAGATGGAGCATTATCTGCTATAACTTCACTTGTTTAAGCTTTTCAGGAAGACAGCAAGAGCAGCCTCCCTAAACAACGCTTTATTTTGGTCTTATTCTCATTACACAAGACACTGTTAATGCTACTTTCTCCAGCTTCCTTTTCTCCCTGAAACCACAAAATATATTCCTGCAAATCGAGATTTCTGTCTAAGGGACAATAAATGATGAAGAATTGTACTGCACATGACTCTGTGAGCAGTAGCCTTCAGACAGAACCCGTAAAAAGGATGGTATGGCTTTATAAATAAAGGTCTTCCAATGACATTCAGAAACCAAAAGGAAGCTTCACATTGATGTTGTTTGTCATGCAGAGCCAGAACACTTCCAAAAGGATAGAGACATGTGACAGTGGCTTGTATTTCAGATTTTCATTTTGGGAGATCCCTAGTTCAGACTTGGCGTGATCTAAGCAAATCTAGTTGTATTTCATACCAACTGCAATCTTCTACCTACCACCATCATCTCACCTCCTACATCAAATATTTTTCATAGTATTAAAGTTCTTATTCCAAATATAGGAGCAAATAACGTTGGCTTGGAAAGGGTGAGAGTTTATTGAATGCGTACAAAATTATGATACAAAAATAAGTTAATTACATAAAAATTTAAAGAGAGAAAATATTAACATTTATTTTAAAGGTTTGATCCAGATGTGAAGAGCCTCTGCTATCTGCACCTGAAAGACATAAGAGTGCACTGTAAGGATTACACAACTGGAACCTTCAGTCACATGGAGCTACAGCATGCCAGGGAAGAGCTTGGGCCATTTATTTCAATTCAGGTGCTTGCTGTGCTTTCCTCACTCTGATGACACACCATTTTTCCAGAACTCGGCCAAACCTCTTACTGAACAGGTGGGAGACCAACCTGCAGATACGATTTGGTACAATCCTAATGCTTGTGTCCATGGGGCCACTTTAATCACTACATTACAGAGAAGCAGGGATTTATCTGTGGTGTCAGAGCCCCTCTACTGCACCTCCAACACCATGTACAGGCCAGCTCCCAACTCCAGAGCAGTCAGGGGTGTGACAGGGGCACTGCTACACCGTGTGGACACCAGCCTAGCTTCAGTTTGTGTTTCCTCCTTGTGCAGCTGATACCTGTTGTGCTGACGATTCCCATTAGATGGCACTGCAATCGCTCCCGGGGACTGGAAGGCGGGATGAGATGCTCTCATCAGAGCTGCGTATCTACAAACAAACACAACCAGGCTCAGCACCTATGCACTCCGTAATTTCGCTCTTCCATCCAGTTTAGTCATCTGCATCTGTCACACAAATCTCACAGTCCTACTGTACGGAACAGTCAAGGTATGTCTGCCTGCAAGAGAGATTGTTTAATTAAGTTCATACTTGGCTTGTCAGGTTACTGATTATTCTTGGTTATTTCAAGGTGCTGGACAGAGCTTTAGGATTCTATTATGTGGACCCACACCCCAAAGGGTGCTTGAATTAGCCAGTGCCTGTTCTCAGTTAGGAGAGACTGACATAAGTAAGCTTGAAAATTCAGGAAAGCATTTGACAAGCTTTTTGTCTTGACTCCGAAATTAAGGCTGACATTTCAGAAATTCAGCCTGAGATGCAAGAGGAAATCACGGCTATTCTGTTGACATGATCAGTAGTTCCCAAAATTCTCTGTCTGTCCAAGCTCCTCACCAGCCCTGAGATCTCATCTTGAGTTAAGTATCACAAGTGCAGCTCACCCTGCCTTGGAGATGGGCTGGCTGCTCCCTTTGCAGTCATGATCCAGAGGATGCCGATGTTTTATGCAGAAGCTGCCACCACACTGTTCACAAACCACCTTCATCATCTCTTTCCTTTTGCAGCCTGGCTTTAAGCATTTGTTTGTGAAGATCTGAGTAAGAGAGGACAGGAAGCTGGCAATGTTTGCTTTCTGTGAGCCACGACCAAGCTGAAGCACAAATGTGCAAGCGGCCTTAGAGCCAAGATGAAACAGAGCAAGTTTCTACACGTTCTGCTGCCAGAAGGCCCAACTTCACCAGCATTAGGAAGGCAGCTTAGGATCCAACAGCAGTTTTCTTACCTTCTGCTTTTGCTGTGCTGGATTGTACTTGCAGGCCTTGTCTATGTGGGCTCCAACCACAATATCTGGGATTTCTCCCTTCTGCACTGGGATAGGTGTGTTACAGAGGGGACACACTGGGACCTGCACATTCTAAGAACACACAACACAGATCAGCATCACAGAATTAAAGAATTGTTTAGACTGAAACAGACCTTAAGATAATCAAGTCCAACCATTATAAGTCCAACCTTATTTTTGTGTCTTTCACCTTGTCTTACCCTTATAAATGACTTAGCAGTTCTGCAGGGGGAATTATGACTCACGTCATACACAACTCACTTTTTTGTAGGCAGAGCTGCACTTGTGGTCATCATAACGGATGTGATCTTTACAGAAGACTTCCCCACATGCATTGCATTTCAGAGGAAGGAAATCTGCGAGAATAAAAAAGAAAACATTTCTATGGAACAAAGCTAACAACTCTAAGGATACTCACAAAAGACTACAAAAATTCTAAAACAGTTTTTGTCGAGTCGCAATCCAATTATCACTATAGAGATTAGATCATTCCTCACAAATATTAAAATTAAAAGAGCAAGAGTGGTAAGTTTTCCTCTTTTCATCTGCAGTGTAAGACAAACACAAGCCATAAGCACCTCAGGGGCTCCTTGAATGTAGAAACCTTAGTGAGCAACTAGTCAAGAGCTAAAGTACAAAGCCCAGTTTCAAAAATAATTCTGTTCTTGAAAAGCCGTCCCTTAACAATGTAACACGTACAGGAACAAGAGCTATCATTCTTTCCCTAGACTTGCTGAGCGGGGACTACAGGAGCAGCCCTGGACAGCCTCGGGGGACGGGATCGGTCCCCCAGCACACGCGTTACCCTCCGTGACGATTCCACCCGGGCGGGCGCCGCTGGGGAGGTCGGTCCGAGCCCGCACTTACCCAGCTGTTTGCAGGTGCGCTCGGAGCAGTGCTCGCCCAGCCACGGGAGCTCCATGGCGCCGCGGGGATCAGCGACAAAGACCCGAAACCCAGGGCGGGCGCGGCCGCCGCGGCTTTATCGGCCCCCGGGCTGAGTCAGCGCACACACGTGCTGAGTCACGCTCCCGCCGCGCCGCCGCGCCGTGACGTCACTGCCGCCAGCGCCAATGGCGCGGCCCCGCCCGCCCCTCCGCCTGCCGCGCGCGCGCGGCCAGCAGCCAATGGGAAACCGGGGGCGGCTGAGTCACGGCCGGGGGCGTGGCCTGGGCGTGAGGGTGTGGGTGGGAATAGGCGTGAGGGTGAGGGGAGGCGGATAAGGATGGAAATAGGAATGAGGGTGAGGATGGGCACTGGGGTAAGGAAAGACTTGGATAAGGATGGAAATAGGAATGAGGGTGAGGATGGGCACTGGGGTAAGGAAAGACTTGGATAAGGATGGAAATAGGAATGAGGGTGAGGATGGGCACTGGGGTAAGGAAAGACTTGGATAAGGATGGAACTAGGAATGAGGGGAAGGATGGGCACTGGGGTAAGGAAAGACTTGGATAGGGATGGAAAGAGGAATGAGGGTGAGGATGAGCACTGGGATGAGAAGAGACTTGGATAAGGATGGAAATAGGAGTGAGGGTGAGGATGGGCATTGGGATGAGAAGACACTTGGGGCAACAGGGCAAGGGCATAGAGATGAGTTCAGGGTGGAGGTGACAGGCGTTGGTAATGAAGATAAGGACTCTCCGGCTTCTGCAGGGAATCACATCCACGCCACACAAGCATTCCCGCTGCTGTGAATCCCCGGTGGTGCAGGTGCCCAAAGGGATGGGAGTGCCAGGCTGTTATGGCCATGGGACGCACGTGGGTCAATGACACAGTGAAGCCCATGTTGGACTGAGACCACTGGAGTGCCTCAGCCCTTTGCCACTGCCATTTGTATTTCAGTTTTTCATTGTGTCTTCAGCTGCTGCACCGTCCCTCTTGTGGGATTGTGATGCTTTAATTGTGTTACTTCCAAACTTCAAAATAAATCCAGAGAGCTTGGTGAGAGAGGGTGTTCTCATAACAGCAGGCTCTGACCCCTGCTGCTGGACTTCAGCATGGGCTAAACTGGTCAGGGTGGGCAAGCCATGGTGGGCTGCAGCTGCTTTGAGTGGACTGTGCTAACTGGTTTGGATGGACAGGCCTCAGGTGCTGCTGTGGGTTTGCACAAGTTGGCCAGAAACTTTCCCAGTTGGTGTCTGTTTTTAAATGCTTGTCTCACTTTGAGATCAAGGTATATTTTAGTAGTGTTAATCTTTGGAGGTGTTTGGCAGTGCTGGCTTCATACGTATCAGAGGAGGGCTATTGATTTCATGCCATTTGCTACAGGATTGACAGATGACAAAGCATTGTTCTGGCCCTGCTCTCCCCAGAAAACACATGACTCTGCTGTAGTGCATGACTCAGATGCAGAGTGGAGCCATGAGGTCAAAGGGGAGCTTTGGGACTGCATGTGCTGACTGCCTGCACAGGCCACTTTGTGCTGCTGAACTCCAGGAATACCATGTGCCACTCCTCCACCTTCCACGTCACCACCAGCGTGGCACTTGTGTGACTCCTGCTGTGTGTGCCAACTTACAGCCAACCCACTTGGAGCACTTCCCAAAAGCACAGAGCTGCTGGATTAAATGATACCATGTCATCAGCCAGACACTGCCCACTCTTCAATTCATTTTCTCTCCCAAACCCATAAAATTACCAAATCTCCTCACGTAAACCCTTACTTCACAGAACAGCTGTGCTGACAGAGGTCTTTGGTTTGTGAAGGGTAAACTCTGGTTTCACCTCCTCCACTGTGGCGTTTGCTGCATGGGTTCTTCAGGGGCAACTGTGCCACATCCATGCTGGAAACACCCAAAACCCACCCTGGGACACCCTGGGCAGGGGACAGCCTTGGCACTCTCCCCCATTTCCCTTGTTCTTCTGACTTGCTTGGTTCTGGCAAGTTTGGGACAGGTGAATTTTAAAATGGAGCAGGAAACAGCAAAAAATACCCAAATACAAATAATAACAAAGGTTATCCAAGGTGCTTCAAGAGCTTGGTTCTATTATGCATTAACTTCCTTATATGATTTACACAACTCAAGAACTTGGGAGGTACAGAAAAACACCCCACATATCCTGCTGAGCTTGAAGGCTGGTTTTTTTTTTCCCTACAAAATGTCTACCCAGTGCTTGAGAGGAGTGGCACCCCTGTGATCTCCCCAGAAAAGCTTGCCAAAAAACAGTGGGTTGAGCTAAGCAGAGAGGAAGAGGTTGGTGTCTTCCCTGGCTGGCTGAGAGTGCCCTGCAGACTGGAGAGCTGCTGCCAAAGGGATCAGGTTTTATGGTGGAGAAGGGAGGAGTTTGCTTCTGGATAACAACAGAAATGTCTCTGTGCAGATTAGATGCTCTAAAGGAAGACTGTAAATCCCAAATCTGGAAACCCACGTAGTACAGGCAGCCGTCTTAATAGAAACGAGGATTAGAAAATAGCTGAGGTCTTTAGTGATATTTTTAGAAGGTGGCTCCTGACAGGTTAGGCTGCTGAGAACCAGAGGAAAGTGCCGAACCCTGCGTTACTTGGGAAAGGATCACACAGTGCAGTGTGTGATTAGAGGCTGGCTAGCTTAGCGACAAAGGGGAGAGGTGGGTTAGGGCTGATTCAGGAGGAATTAGCAAGGGAAATTGCTTGAGCAGCAGAATTTGATTAGGGGCAGCCAACATGGATTTGTGGAAGGAAAGCTATGTGTAACTAACTTGCTGGAGTCTGGGGGAGGCAGCATTCCCTGGCAGCCTGTGGAGTGTTAGTTTTATATAACTGATCCGCAAAGGGAAGGCCTGGCCCCTTTGCCGCCAGTATGGTGACACTGGGTGGGATGGAGGGTGATCACCTCCCTCCCTTGCAGCTGCATGGACTCTGCCTCCTCTTTCCCCGTCCATCCCTTTTACATCCTTTCTAGTTTTTATTGAAGGAGGCCTTTTGCTTTTCCCCATGTCCTATGCTCTTCTCCTTGTCTTTCCCTTCCTCTCCCTCCAGTCCATGGGATTGTCTCTTGTCAGGGCATTAAACATCAGTATCCATCCCACCACACCAGCATGATCTGCCTTAGGACCTGCATTGCATCCTAAAGGGGGGATAAAACCCTTCAGAAGAGGACATTCTTGGGACAAGAGGGGAACAACTGTCTAACATCACTGCCAGCTGAGGCACGACATGGATGGGGAGCCAGGGATGTTTTTCCATCCCATCTCTCATGGGAGAGCCTGTCCCCTTTGCACCACCCTGGGTTATGACAGCACAGCACAGAGATGCCCATGGCCAAGACAGCCAGGTCCATCCACCTCCTCTCTGCCTTGTGTGCCCCAAACTCCTCCCAGCACCATCCAGAGGACACAGATGAGTGCCCTGTCCCTGGTGTCCCCAAGGCCACCTCATTTTCTGCAGTCCTGCACCAGCATCCTGCTTGTTGCTCCAGCTGCAGAGTCGCTGCTGTGGCATTAACATGTGACTCCAGCTCTCATTTGCCTTTTCCAGGTCTCTGAACTCCAATCGCAATGTCCTGCTTTTCAGCTCATAATTTCATACCGGGCTCTTAAAACTGGATTTTATTTTTATTGCAATGACCCTGTGGTGCTGCCAGATCCCTCTGTGGAGGAGACTATGACATCTCCATTACACAGCTCAGATAAGTATCTTAAAGAGACCACACACAAAGGAACCTAATGGTACCTATTTTTATTAGGTTTATTACAGGAGGGGAAGGAAAGCAGTCCGATCTCCCCACAGGATACTCGGTTAACAGCAGCAGACAGAGAGGAGAGATCTGTGGAGGCGGATCAGTTTTCCAAGAATATTAGCTACTGCTACTCTAAAATTAGAGTCTAGGGAGAGCAGACAGGTTGACATAATTGAAAGGGCTGTCTTATGGGATGACATAGTTAAACGAGTCCATGATCAGCTTTAGAGTGACAGCTCAGTGACTTCTTCTAATCCTCAAAGGAGCACTGAGTTGTGAGGCTGTGATTTAACTAGTCCTGGATCTTATCTTGTGATGATGTCAATATTACTAGAACCCGCTTCTAAAGAGGTGCCTCCAAAATCTCTGTACATGAAACAACTGGTGTTACAGGCACGATTCTCCTGCAGCTTCGCCCTGCAAAGCCCGTGGTTGATACAAACACTCTCCTGCTGCCCTTCTGACATACCTGATGCTGTCCCTGTGGGGTGGGCTACAGGGGCAGGCCCAGAAACAGGATTAAGAACCTCATTTCAGGATGGAGCTGAAAAATGTCCTTCAGCTGCCCATTTTATTCAACATAATTTAATAGCAAACACAAACTAACAAAGTTAGAGGTGAAATATAATAGCAAGAACCCCATAAAAAGTAACCTAATCTGTAAGATAAATAGACAACACTTTAGCCTGGGGAGTTAGCAAATAAAAGAGAAATATGAGCAGAGCCATTCTCAATTCATAACTAACTTTAAAGAGAAATAATGAAGATGAGTTCTCCAACTTTTAATGCCCTAAGATTCTTCTCCACAAAAAAAATAAAAAAGCTTTTTTAATTTTTTTCCTCAGACATTGTGTGTCCCCAGCCAAATGTCCTGGATCATTCCCATGCAAGGAGGCATCCATCAGAAAGGGAAATGATGTGGAGAAACCCTGCTGCAATTCCTGATGGAGCATGAGACACCAGGGATGGAGCTTTTCATGCTGGTGGAGCCTCTTGGTTGCCTTTGGTGGCCACTTCCCACTGCCTTTTTTTGGGTGCACAACTCAGAGCACCCACTGCCTTCATGGTAGCATTAGTCTGACATTTATTGTTTTAAGGGGTTTTAGCCTTTTTTTTTTTTTTTTTTTTTTTTTTTTTTTTTTTTTTTTTTTTTTTTTTTTTTTGTCAGTGCCTACTTTAACTTCAAAGGCTGGGATTTTCCAAGCAGCCTACTGCATTTAGGCACCTAAATCCCATTGAGTTTCAAGAGGGTATCAGCCCTTAGGCTCCTTGGAAATCCTTGCTAAGTGCCTAAGGGCTCATCGGCAGCCCCCGATCTGCTGTTGGATTTACACAGAAACCACTGTACCAGCAGGAGCTCACTTCTTCAGTAGAACAGTCTCTTGTTAAAAAACCTCTTCGTAAATTACAAAATAAACTAGGAAGGACCACCTCTGATGGCTAATTTTTAGTGATAAATGCCTAGAAAGTTATATCATCTCCTTGGGTTATACCAAAAAAAAACCCCTTGGCTTTGTCAACTGAACTTCAGAGACAAAATACTCTTAATTCCAACTCTTGGCCCTCTGGGGAAAATCTCATATTTGGTGTTTTGGAGGTAAATCCCACCATATCTGCCACTGAATCTGATATCCACTATGTCTCCAACCCCTTTTAGAGCACCCAGGAGGGTGTACAGGAAGAACAAAAATCTGCAGAATTAATCCATTTGCTTTGCTGTTTGGGAATGCCCCAACCCAAAAGGAAAGGGCACAGAGAGCAGTCAAGCTGTGGGATGGGTATAGAGGGTACCGCTGAAAAAGCTATCTCAAAGGATGGGAATCATTGCAATGGCTTTTCTAATAGTAGAGGGAAAATAAATCCCTTATCAGATGTTTCTGGTCACTGATCAAACTCTAATCTCTTACCTAGCAGAAAAAGATTTGGGACCTCCATGGCAGATTTCCTGGAATAACAATTGTCTTTTTGTTGAGTGCATACTGCAAACAGCATGATAGAACCCAGTCCAGCACTACTGAGCCCCAAATTTCCTAGGCACTACTGTGATGGCGTCAGTTAACAAAGGGAAGTTATACCCCAAGTACTCCTTATTCATTGCATTGCTGGTTCTGAATTAAAGTGTTTCACCAAAAACCAAAACTCTATTCCTTAAGTATTTCAGCTGCTGATGATTTAGTAACAGCGCTAAACCTCAGCATTGTCTGTAATTTTTTTATTTTTATTTTTATCTAGATAAATGAAGGCATCTTTCTTCCTGTTTTGTAGGACTAAGAACAAAACCTGAATTCTCTCAGAAGTGGGGTTTGATTTATGCTGTCAGCACAGGAGGGGACCAAACCCATTTTTGGTACAGATGAGTGGGTCTTCTGCAGCTCAGCAGGGGAGGATGGGCAGGGGGTTCCTGGCAGAGCTTGGGAGCCAAAAGGGGGATCCAGGGGGGAATAGCAGGGCAGGGGGATCCTTTAGGTCACGAATCCTAGAGTGGAGAGACAGCCCTTAAGAAATCATCTCCAAAAGTGATGACTCTGATTTGGGTCATACCCACTCTACAGATGATACCGGGACTAGGGGATTGGACAAGAATTTTGCCTGTTCTCCTCGTTTTCCTCCCCCCATCCATCCCAACCACCCATTTACTGGTGGCCTTTACCAAGCCCACGGTGCAGCCGCCGCTCTGGGGCCACCAGCAGCCCTGGGAGGTGGTGGAGCACCCGCGGGGTGATGCTGTCTTTGGGAAGATGTCCATCCCACGAGGACAGGGACGTGTGACACTCGGAGCCGCGTGCCACGAGGTGGCACCATGTCCCTGCTAACCCGCACGGCGGGGTCACCTCTGCGGCCACGCAGCTGCTGCGGGACCCTGCTCACCTGGCAGGACGCTGAAATCCTCCCGCTGAGATTTTGGGGGGTAAATAATCGGGCAGCCCTCCCTTGTGTAAGACCCAGCTGAGGAAGGAGGAGGTACCCTGTCGCATGGAACAGGGTGAGACCACTCACCTGGGAGAGCCCCCTCCATCTCCTGAGGAAATTCGATCACCCGACAGTGCAGGCGCAAGGTTTGCAGAGTTGTGGTGCCATCTCCCACTGTCTACAGCTCTCCTCAGAGTCCTGAGCTCCTGTCCCTGCCGGCACGGTTGTTTGCTGGAACTGGGAGAGATGTCAGTGTCACAACGATGGTTGTGCCTGGGTGGTGTGTCTGACCTGGGGGCGTGCACTGGCTGTGCCCCCACCCCCAGGGACCTGCAGGCAGGAGAGTTCATTTCTCACACAGTGCTTGCTCATCAAATCATAGAATTCTTTGGGTTGGCAAAGACCTTTAAGCTTCTCTGGTCCAAACATTAACCCAGCACTAAGCCATGCCTGTAAGTCAGTGAAAAAGGGAAAACTGTGCACCAGTATATTTTCCTTGAAATATCAAATATTTAGTATTATTACGACATGCTAGAAGAGATTCAGGTGAGCTTATATCCCTGAGGGACTTTAAAGTGCATACCTTGGCATATTCAGATCACCTTCATCTTAGAAGCACCAGTGCAGCCCCAAATCTTGCCAATTAGGCTTGATTAGGCTCCTAAATGCTGAGCTTCCTCAGTCTAACACAGTTCCTGGGGTCTTTCAGCAAAGCCCTGCAGCTTAATGTCCTGTTCTTCTCAGGGGTGTTCACCCCCAGGACCCATCTGTCCCCACCACACTACCCTGAGCTCTGC
Source organism: Hirundo rustica (assembly GCF_015227805.2). Taxonomy (NCBI): domain Eukaryota; kingdom Metazoa; phylum Chordata; class Aves; order Passeriformes; family Hirundinidae; genus Hirundo; species Hirundo rustica. The sequence continues at coordinate 11,141,945 of NC_053464.1, forward strand.
TGGCACAAAACTGATGCTGGCATCCATGGAAGTGACTGCTCAGGTGCTCCACGGAAAACAAGGTGAGTGCTGCACCCAAGTCTGCTTTAGTGAAGGAAACACAAGTGCAAACCATAGGGATATAGCAAATGAAAATTCCCCAGTGGATGAGGGGTTTTGCACTTGCTGAGGAAGCTCCAACAGCTCCTTCTGCTCTTGCATTAGAGCATGGAGCAACCAGCCAAAAACCCCTGTGCTTTTTTGGAAGAAGAAGCAGAGGGAGCCGCTCAAAGGGAGCTCTCCTGCCCTGGCAGTATGCTCAGAACAGTAACAGAGCGCCTGGAAATACCTACGTTATTCCTGACACAATGCTTTGCAGCTGAACAATGCATTTGCCAATTCAATTTATTCAAACAAGTTCCTTGGGAAGACAGCAAAGCAAATCCAGGTGGCAATTACTGAATTCAGACTCTGCCCTGAACTAGGGGAAACAAAGGGGCAAGATATGAGAGAAATAGGAAGTTCTGCTGGAAATCCCACAACAGCAGAATCCTAAGAGCTTTTAATCACGTGCTTGCTGGTATTCAGCTGAAAAACCCCTGTGTCATTGGGCAAGGAGACAGAGCAGCGTTGCAATTGCTCTGCTGCAGCACTTAGCACTTTGGAATATCTTTGTTATGAAAATTAAACGCTGGTTTGTTTTCTTTTGAAAGCACAGCAGTACTTGGGCTCCACGGCCCATCGCGGTGACATGTAATTGAAGGGTAAGTGCGTTCAGGAGAGCCCAAGACCGACAGTGCTGCCAGTCCTGCTGTGTTGCACACTGTCAGGCAGGGTGGAGGCTGCCTACAAGCTTAGATGAACCGTCAAACCAGTTCAGAGCTGCTTGAACAATTTCAGCTGTGTGCTGAGCCTCGCCACATCCCAATCCCCCTTTCCCACAACATCAGCAGGGACACGAGCCCACAGCCCAAGCCTGACCCCTGTGTCCAGGGTACAGCTCCAAGAACAGCCTCTTGGATGGCTGGAGGGAGAGAAGAACCTGCCAGGAAGCTCCACTTTGGCTCTGGGTGTACAAGAAGGAAGCTTCTGTTGCAGATGCACAGCTATGGAAAATATCCTTTTACCAGACCCTGCAAACCACACAGCCTCAGCTTCCCAAACCCCATTCACAATCGTGGGCTGAGCCCCCTGGGGCATGCTTCGTCTCCCCATCCCACTCCATCCCTCACAGCCAGCTCCAGGGCAGCTGTAGCTGCTCTCCCAGGGAAGCAGTTACACCAGGGATGAATTCGGCCCCAGATGTAGAATTAGGTTAAGCCAAAAGGTGGCAGCATCTTATTCAGTATCGATTTTGCATGAATATTTCTTCCATTAGCCATTTTTCTTTCTAATCATAGAATGTAAGTTTGTAAATTACAGAGGTGGAGAGTAAATGTATTGCAACCTCTGGCAAATTGATATTTTTGCAGCAGCAGTAAACTTTTTCTGATGACAGATAATTGAAGGGAGCAAGCGTCAGATAAAATTCATAAAGATTTGGACCTACTGGAACAAGACAAATGATATTTAATGTTCAGAGTAATAAAGTAATTACCCTGGGCTCCAGTATAATAAATAAAGACACAGTAAATGGAGTTTGGCTGACCAGGTGCCTTGGAGGTAGCACTGTGCAGGGCCCTGTGGCAGCAGGGGGGATGGAGAGGTGACAACTCCCTCAGCACAGGGGAGTGCCTCAGGTTGGTGTCTCCCCCAGAAATGCGCTTTCTCAGGGGAAGAAGGAAGGAGCTGCCTCCCATGCCTGCAACAGAGCCCTGCATCCCCAACCCCAGGTGCTGGGTGCACAGGGAGCCATCATCACCCACAGCCCTTGTGCATTTCCAAAGGCAAAGGAGCCTTTGGACACCCAGCTTCATCCAGACCTGTCAGGAGAAGCCTGGTGTAGGTTCTCCAGCAAACCCACAGCCTCCTTTTCTCTCACTTCAGCCAGCAGACATTGATCACTTCCCTCAGCACCCAGGAGAGCAGCTGGCAGCTGAAAAAGAGGAGGGTGACTTTCTCCCTGAGGTGGTCACTGCCCTTTACCCAGGGGAAACTGAACCTGGGGTGACAGCATCCCATCCAGAGCTTGATGTCCTTCCCGTGCAACAGCCGCACATGTCAGAGGGACATCACAGAGGGACTGCAGCATCCAAACCCAGAAGATACTGGCCCTGACCCAGCTGCAACTCCATTTCCACCCACCAGGAGAGCAGGAGATCCTTCTCTTACAGTGAGGAACCACCTTGTCTTCTCTTTTATAGCCCTGTGATGGACCCTTCACCTTGCAGGCTATCTTCATTGCATGTAGCACCTCACTGTGCTCGGCACTTCCAGATCTCACACACAAGAAACAAAAAAAAAGGTGGCAGAGCCATATCCTACTTTTCTTTTCCCAAAGCAGGATGTCAGTGCAAGCTTCCCTGGCAAAATAAGTGCATCACTAAAATGCTTTTAATGCAGGCAGCATCAGTGGCTGCTTGGCAGCACATGTGCCCCGATGGTCAGGAAGAAAACATGCTCAAGCACACGCCGAGCTGGGAGGTCCCAACCCAGCCCTTCTTCAGGGCTCATCAAACACCATCTCTGAGCAGAAGCCAACAACAGGCCTTGTTTCTGCTCCACCACCGGTTCTCTACTGCTAATGTGCCTCTGCCCCTTTGAAGAAGTTGCTTAGAAATTCGGCAGCAATTATGCAAGCTTTAGTATTAAAAAATGCACGTGGATCTGAAAGCAAATATGAAGCTGCTGCTGCTGTAACGCTAGCTTTAAGCTGTCTACAGTCCCTAGAAATTCTCAGTGGGATGTTTGAGAAGGATGTATATGTGTTGACAACATTAAATGATCCATGGCTCAAGGACAGAATTGAAACCATACATCTACTTCATACAGGCACTAATCACTGGGAGAGTGTTTTTCTTCAACTAACCACGGAAGGCCAGGCACCTCGTCCTCCCCAGAAAGGCAGGGGTGGCTCAGGGAACAGAAGGTGCACACACGCTCCTACCACATCCCAGCATGTAACACATCTCCAGTGAAAAGAGGGAGACACATGGACGCCATCAGCAGGAGAAATGTTATTGTGGCTGCACCATCTTTGAGGGAAATTGAGCATGTCACCTCGGTGCATCACCCTCTTCTCATCACCTCCCAACGAGGCAGCGCCGCTCGCACGCAGCCGCGCAACATCTGGCGAGAGGACGAGGAGGAGCAGGATGCTGCGAGATTCACTGGGGTGAAGATTTGCCTGTTCTGCAGTAGGAGCCCCAGAGCACAGCCTGGGATGCCCCTGTGCCACCCTGGCACCGCAGCAAGAGCAGAGCCCCCAGCAGCGAGTGCTGAAAGCTTTCGAAAGCCGTAGCCTTTTCTAGGCATGAAATTCTCAAGGACAAGGAAAAACTGGCAGACAACAGGGAGGATTAGGTGGTTCCCCAAGGAACACAAGAAACGCTGCAAGATTGTGTTGTTGCCCATTTCAGTGGGGTGATTAGGCAGTGTTTGATGCTGGGAGGATGATTTCTATTAGGCAATTTTGCGAGCCTTAGCCCAGCTATTAACAGTAGGTGGTGGGAAGTCGTGTTTGCCTGGATGCAACAAAACCAGGCTCCTCCAGACTGCAGTGCCTAAAATCCAGGCCTGCCATGGCCAGCACTCTGCCCCAGAGAAGCACTGTTCTTGCTCTCCCTCCTAAATCTGTTTGCTAGTGCTTTCTGGTTCTCATTCCTTTGCAGAACACTGCTGTGGGCTGCCTGGGGAAAACCTCCCTCCCTGGTTCTCCTGCTCCTCCAACCCCATCTCCCTGGTCCCTGACTCAGGTACTGGCTTCCATCATTTCAACTATTACCAAAGTAAAGGGTATTTCTTTGCTCCCTCGTTTATGCAGAATGTTTATTTAATAGGCTGGCCAGCTTCAATTAGGTCTGTGATTACTCACAGATGACAGCTCCAGCATAACAATGTTTATTCTCAAACTCCATCTCCAAGTATGACCTGTGATATATTTAAGGAGAAGGTATAAAACCATTCATGTTGAAATAGCTTTACCTATGGAAGTGGAGATTCTCTAACAGCTGGCAACTGGGTAAAAATGTGCTGGGGTTATCAGCCCCTTTCACTCAGATGTTTAGTTGCCCTACTGAAAGCCTCACATGGCTGAGTGCTCCAGATGTCCTTGCCTTGTTGCTGATGTGTGGAACTCCTTGCTACAGGATCTGTATTGTCTAAAGTAAAGTTTAATCGCTTAAAGTGCATTTTTGTTTGTTCATGAAGCGTCAGGGCTGGCAGTGAAATGCAGCATCTTTGGGTCAGTTGTGCCCCTAAGATGCTTGGGGTGCATTGGCAGGAAGGTGTGTCACAAAATGAATATCCAAAGCTGTCATCTCAACGTGGTTTTACTTCTCAGGAAATGCCAATGAGAGTTCCTGGTCTCCATGGCTCTGGAAGTTGCATTTCTACAGCCCAAAGTCTATGTTTTTGTAAGAGGCCCAGCCTGGCTGCCCCTACAATTTTGGCACCCCAGCCTTTAGCTGGGTGAGAGTTACAGTGCTCGGGAGTGGGGACAGGCGGCTCTGGGGTGGCTCAGAGGCAGGGGATGGGTGTCCCCCATCCCACCACCCACTGTCCTTCCAGGAGGGCTGGACTGGCTGTGCAAAGCAGTCCCAAGGAGAGTCCTGCCTCTCTTGTAGTATCTTAGAGCAAAAGCAGCTTCCATACATCCCCGCGGGTTAATCAGCTGCTTGGAGACTAATTAGCGCCAAATGCTCTTATCAAGAAGACACAGCTGGGTGCAAAGCCAGGCACAGCAATGGCTGGGATGTCCATGCGCTGCCCAGGACACAGCCTGGTCCTTCCCTGAGCCCTCCAGGCCAGTGGTGATGACCCCAGTCTGGCCATCGCCCTAGAGAAGGAATTGGCAGCAGAGGTTTAGGAGGGATAGGAAATTTCCGGGCTTTAATTCACTGAACTCTTTTGTTTCAACCACATTTAATATCTTAGAAATTACGAGTCACAGGGACCTGGGTGAGCCGAAGGAGAAGGCGTGATCTGTGAGGCCAATTAAGAGGCCGATGGCACATAGTGAAACGGGAGCCCCTCGGGGGAGGCCAAGGTTACATAAATAAGTGTGTGAAGGAGCTGCACTGAATCTGCAGACACTCAGCCACTAGTGATGCCCCCTTGAATCTGGGAAAATTAAATATAAATAATAAATGTTTAACCACACAGCAAATAAATACAATGAGGCACCTTTAAAAATTATACTAATAAACAGCAAGATGTTGTCCTTCTGCCCAGGGTGGCTGAGCATCTTCTGCATATCGGAGACAAAGACCACAAAAGAGGGGGCTGTGTTTGGGGGGGGCTGCTCAGCTGGGTTGTCTTCACCCCCAACCTGCCATCCCTGGGTAAAACCCCAGGACAGCACGGAACAAAACACCCGGCAGAACTGGAAATAAAATAGTGCCAAGCTCAGCCAGTGAATGTCAGGGCCTCCAGACCAGAAGCGGCTCACCTCTGCCTGTGTGATCCTAATAGGCTTTTGCTGGGCACCTGGGAGCAGGATTAGGGCTTGGTTCTCAGAGGAGAAGCCCAGAGGCTCCTCGTGAAGTTACAAATGTTCAACATGAGCTGCGAGGTCCCCAGAATTGCTCTGTGTCAGCACTCACTTTACAATAAGAGCTCTGCTTCTTGGCTTCCCTGGTTTTACTGCTTTCTTGGAAGAAGGGGAAAAATGAAATGGAGATATAAAAAATAAAGGGGTCATTTATAGTTAAGCACATTAGGATGGGAGTGAGAGAATAAAGCGGTGAGAATGGCTCAGCCGAAGGCCTACAGGGACTTGTTCTCTGGTACTGGCACGGTCTTTACTAGGTCGCTTGAACCTTTTGCACTCTGCTGCAGAGCTCAGACCTGGGCTATATATCAGCAGACTTGCCATGGTGTGCAGTGGAAAAGCCTGTAACTATCCTCAAACCCTCTTGTGCCAGGAGTTACAGTTTGTGGGTGACTTTTATAGGTGGCCAAAGCAACCAGCCCAAACCTGGGGGTGCTGAGTGGTGCAGCAGAGGATGAGGGTTAAGTGTGGATCACTTCCCTTTCCCGTGATGTAATTTCATTTCTCCCCAAATTCTGCAGGGAAGGAGCAGCGTAAAAGACCTTCCTTTCTGTGATTATACATTCCTGGGCAGTTTAATTATAGCCTTTGTCTAGTTAAACACTTGCACAATAAACCCACAGAGAGCTGCCATCCCACTTACTTAGTTACCCATTTATTTTCTTCCCAGCCCCTGAGATTTGGTTTCCCATTTAGTAGAGGTCACTGGAGCCAGATTCTCCGTGGGGCTACCCTGGCTGTCACCAGGGAGCTTGTGCCAGAGCAAAATGTGTCCCTCAAGTCGGATTGACCTCGTGGAGGCTGACACTGGTGTTTGGGTTTCTGATCACATCTGGTTTTGAGGAGCCCCCATGTCTGTACTGAGCCCCCACATCTCAGCAGTCTCTAATTGCTTCAGATTTCCACTCAGGAGCTATTGTTCCTGCTCGTGACAAAATCCAGGTCCTGGATATGCCACCACATCTCGGAAGCATCCGATTCCAGTGACAAATGTAGCACCCAGAGCTCAATGCTGCTTTTGACACACGAGCACAGACATAAATATTCTCCAGCCTTTACATCCTTTCTCCATTTTAACTCATGGCTTCATTAAACTAATTTGTTTCCAGGTTGGAGGATGAATAATGAGCCTCAGCCTGTGGATGCATAATTAAATTTTGATAGTGAATGTTTTTATCTAACCTTGTTTTCATTATTATCCTCAGTACTTGAATTACAAGTTAGAGATTTAGGGCTGCAGGTCTGCCTTCACATTAAGCCTGTACACCTATGTGAGGTGTGACAGCGGTCTGCCACCTCCCAGGACAATGTCCAGCAGTGACACCATGGGTGTCATTTCAGTCAGATCTAATCATCAGGGATGTTCAGGGAAAGAGAAAAAGTTAATGACAAAATTTTTCCCCTACTGCACTCAGTGCAGTACACTGACTGTACACTGTGGGGTCTGCACGCTGCTCCACAGCTGGGTGGCACATCTCAATGGCAAGGGTCACCTGGAGCATCTTGGTGGGACATCCTGGTGGGACACACCATCCTGCTGTATTTCCTGAGGTATCCAAACTCCATCTGGTTTGGATTTTTTTTTTTCTATGTAGTTAGCTTTGTTTCCACAAAGTTACATGTCTGCAGATTCCCCTGACTGTCCCTGTCCCCCTGTGCCTTGCAAGTGCCTCCTCAGCATTTCTTGGCCATTAAGGCCCCTGTGCCCTGGGTCTCTGTGCTCACTGATGATTTTCTCCAGCCTTCCCATTGTTCTTTTCGGCACTGCAGTTTCCATCCGGCTTTTCCACTGATCTTTGTGGCCTCTCCCTGCTCCTACCATTGTCAAGAGGGTTTTCCATAATCCCCTGACTATTGGGATGGTACCTAAAGGATGCCCTGTGGGCTAAGGTAGGGAACAGATCACATCTCGAAGCCTCAGCTCCTGCTCCTGATGGGAGCCAGAGCGCTTCGAGGAGCCCAAGCAGGTACTTAGTACAAATGTTAATGGCATCATTGTTTATATTGTAGGATTGGAAAGGGTCTCCTGGGTCATCTGGGGCATTGCCCTTCAGTAACTCAGTCCGTATTCAAGCTATCCCAAGGGTATTTTTAGTCGATTCATGAATCCTTTTAGGAATTCGGCCCAACGACCTCCGTCAGCAAACGATTCTTTTGGCTAATTTGACTTCACTTTCTTCATGCCCTGTTTTAATACTGCCTTTAAAGTTTGAGGCTTTTTCTTCCTCTCTCAGTGTCATCCACTGCTCAATTTCAGCAGCTCTTTTTTCCCATTCCTACATCTTTATCTGCATTACAGTTGACTCCACAGTGCTCGCTGGTGAAGCCCCCGTGCTGATGGAGCCCTCGCACCAACAGAGCCCCTTTGCCTGCAGGGCTGAGCCCCTCTGTGCAGGGTGTGATGGTCTCCAGCATCCAGGAGATGATGGACAAAGACTAGACAATGTGACAAGGGTGGGAGAGGACAGGAAGGTGACCTTTACCCGCACAAACCTCCAGCAGCAGAGCTGGGAACAGTGCTGGGGGCAAGCTGCCTCTCAGCTCCCATCATGCTGGCTCCAGGTGAGCAGCTGTTTGAAGGGTCCTCATTTTCCTTGATGTCTTCAGCTTTGGCTAATATCAAAATAACAGCAGAGGGTGAAGGAAAAGAGAGAAAGAGAAGGAGAATTAAACAGAAAAACTTTTCTCAGTCATTATTATTCTACTTTGATCCACTACTCTGTGTCATGTCATCAGTGCATTGTTATTTGCAGCAGAGCCAATTCTGAGCACGTTGTGGGGAGATTTTTGGGAGACAAAGCTGAGGGAAAGACGAGGGGCTGCTACCAGCACACATCTCCCAGCTGAAGAGGTCACTTGCCAGCACTCACCCTCACAGCCCAGGATCCCTTTCCCTGCCTGCTGGACTGAGGGTTGGTCCCTACTCAGCTCCATCAGAATGAGCTGAAGTTAAACACAAAGCTTTTGCTAATCTGAGTTGATCCTTTCAGCGTGGTCAGGGATCATCCTCAGCAGCACACACAGGGGTGTCACCTCCAACATGGGGCAGCACGGGGCAATGACACTTCTACTGGCACTGGCCCCTCAGTGACCTGTTCTCCATCCATTTTCCTCTCCATCTTCTCTAGTTTTGGTGAAAGTGAATTCTCATCTTGCTGTGACGCACGGCTTTGTGATGAACTTAGCCGAGGGTTTACCCTGGGAATGGCTCTGCATGTGTGACTTTCCTGAAGGGAGAGACACGGAAGGAGGGAGCCCAGAGCAGGGAACCTGAGCTAACTGGGCAGACTGGAGCTTGAATGACCTACACGAATCCTTGGCATCAGCCAGGCAGTGTTTCTTTTAAATAAATTATGCAACAGTGCAAGCTTCAGAAGACTTTTTTTTTTTTTTTTTCCACGGGAAAACTACATTTTTGAGAAAAAATAACTGTAAACCCAAGATGGTCAGATTTGATGAAGTCAGCAAAGCTGTAGCCAGGATGAAGATCATACTCTCCACATCAGTCTCCAACTCATCATCAGAGTCAGTTGGTAAATATTTGCTTCTTCTAGTGATCAGCTGAAAAGTTCCTTCATTCCCACAATACTATTATCTTTGCAAATTACTTTTATTATAGTGAAAAGCAAAAACCTAAATCCTGACTGTTTTTAATTGAAAACAAAGGTGGGAAAAAAAGGAAAAAGCTTTTGCAATAATCAAAGTGTGGACTGTGGTTTAAATAAGTGCTTTCTGATTTTCTTCCAAATAGATTGATACTTAAAAAACTCTGCTTAGAGACGTTTTTTGTTCTCTGTTTTGCAAATTGATCAAACCAAGTGAATTCACAGGGCAAAAGTGAGCAGATCTTAGTATTTCTCCTTCTCCAGCAGAAACCAAAGATTCTGTTGTTGCCTATGGTACAATCGTGATTTAGGGTGTTTGCATAGGACTAGGCACCCCAAGGCCAGTCAGGAGGTGCATGGGTAGATCTGAGTGGGAAAACAAACCAGGATTAACACGGTGCAGCATCAGGACAGAGCTCTGAGAGGTCCTGGGACCTCCATCCTTGGGGAATGGAGTTCATCCCTGCATCACAAGGTCACGGTCAGCCCGGATTCACTCTGAACTTGGCCTTGCCTGGAGCAGAGGTTTGACCAGAGCTCTCCAGATGCAGTTTCCAACTCCCGTGTTGCTGGAATATTGTGATGCTTCAATGCTTTTGTCCCAGGACAGGCTGCTCCAGTGGTCACCAGTGGGTCACTGCTGGTGTCCTTCATTGCTTTTGGTCTCCAAGGAGGGCTGGGATCCCACCAGTGCAGCTCTCCCCACCCAGCACAAACTCCTTCCTCCTGCACTTGCTAATATCCGCTTCTCAAAGTGCCTCAAGTTTTCCTTGAGGAGGAAGGAAGTATTAAAAGCCTTTCCAAATTATATGGAGGCCTTTGTTATTTTAAGATACTTTCATTTCCCCCCTTTTCCATTTGACTTTGTTACCTGATGCTCAAGGAATGCATTTTCCCCTCTATTAAATGTTTTAACCACGTACAAGTTCCATCTTAATGTTAGCATCTTTAATAGTAGAATATTACCATATTAATTGCTATTGTGAACCAGAAGATACTTATATCATCCAGGCTTTCATTACCGTCACGGAGGGATTTTTCCTACTGAGTCAAAAGTGACCACTTTCCTTAATCCCCTGTTTAAAAGCCCTGCTATTCCTCCTGACATGCCTAGGACGAGGGTGGGCAGCGTTTTCCCAGGGACAAACTTGGAATTAAATGCATTCATTTCCCAAGGAACGGCAGCCCCTTTCCCAAACCCGCTGCGGGTTCCTCGGCGGTCGGGCGGCGGGGCAGTTAGTTTTTCAGCAATTAAGAGACAGCCACCCCCACACGCACACCCGGGCCTCCCCTGCCCGTGGCGGGGAAGGGAGGACAAGCGGGAATTAGCCGGGAGAACAATAGGGATTCAATCAAACCCGGATCAGGTTGCAGCCCTTTTGTCGCCGGGACTCGTGCCGGGGGTTAATGGGGCAGAAGGAGATGGGAGCGGGGCGGCAGCAAGGCTGGGACACAAAGGCCAAAACACACGAGCTCCGAGGGGGACAGATGGGGACAGGGGAGGAAACAGCAGGGGAGACACCGGGAGGGAAGGAGCTCCACTGAGCGGCAGAGGACACCGGGGGCCGAGGGGGGCCCGATCCCTGCGGGTCTCCCCGTCCTCTCCCCGTCCTGCCGTGTCCCTTCCTTTCCCCGCAGGTCCCCTCCACCCCCGTTTGTCCCCCCCAGCCCCTCTGAGTGTTCCCAGCTGCATCCCCCACCCCGATCCCCCCAGGCTGCTCCTCTCCGGGAGCATCCCGGCACTTTTTGCTCTTGTCACGGGCACCCCGAGGCGGGGGGCGCCGCTGGCCGTGCCCCCCCCGGTCCGTCCCCGCTGCCCCGGGGCCGGGGTCCCCCCCAGGCCGGG